>NC_090247.1:2331930-2399640 GCF_037325665.1 Littorina saxatilis | reverse complement strand
AGATGGTCAGAGTGTATACCCTACGTGACTTTGGCCAGGGGCGACAATGAAGGGAGATGGTCAGAGTGTATACCCTACGTGACTTTGGCCAGGGGCGACAATGAAGGGAGATGGTCAGAGTGTATACCCTACGTGACTTTGGCCAGGGGCGACAATGAAGGGAGATGGTCAGAGTGTATACCCTACGTGACTTTGGCCAGGGGCGACAATGAAGAGAGATGGTCAGAGTGTATACCCTACGTGACAATGGTTGCAGCTCACACACATGTTTGGGACAATGCTCTAAATGTTGCATTAAGCGCTGCATGGCACTGGCTAGGGCAACACTGCACAGAGATGTTATGAGTGCCATGGCCACCAATATCGCTTGAGTTGGAATGATGCCATGAAGCTGACTATATGCCATGTGTAAGTCTGTCTATGGGCAGCATTGGGCACATGCATTGTGAGTGTATTCCAGGTCAGAGGAAGGTTTACTGCAAGTTCCCTGTGACATTGGCAAGCCCCCTTATGAACGGAGCTGAATCAAGTCAAATCCAGGCAATGGACACAATGCTGAAGTTGCGGTTACTTTAATCGTTGGGTGACATTGGCAAGTGCCACAGCAAATGCTTGCAGAGCCGTGAAGGGATACTGAAAATCCAGTGTGTAAGCGTTGCTGTCAATTCTGCCAAACTGCATCACCTGCAAATAAAAAGGCCACCATGAAAACAATTGCTGTATTAAACTATTATACACAAAGTTCGGAACAAAAACTTTGCAAGTAATTGTTTTCCTTCAAACTCTTTTCGATCTGACTTAAATACATCCCACATTTCCTCCTTGATCTCCAAACACTCACTGACCATACGATAATCCCCTCCACTCACTGACCATACGATAATCCCCTCCACTGACTGACTACACGATAATCCCCTCCACTCACTGACCACACGATAATCCCCTCCACTCACTGACCATACGATAATCCCCTCCACTCACTGACCACACGATAATCCCCTCCACTCACTGACCATACAATAATCCCCTCCACTCACTGACCATACGATAATCCCCTCCACTCACTGACCATACGATAATTCCCTCCACTCACTGACCATACGATAATCCCCTACACTCCCTGACCATACGATAATCCCCTCCACTCACTGACCATACGATAATCCCCTCCACTCACTGACCATACGATAATCCCCTCCACTCACTGACCACACGATAATCCCCTCCACTCACTGACCATAATCCCCTCCACCTCTCACCCCCAAAGCAAAAAACTCAACAGAAAGAAATACATCCTGAAATTCCATTCATGAAATAAACTGTCAGTGGCGACTGCCTATCCTCCTTATCATTAGCACATGTATAACGTTATCTTTACAGCTGGGACCTTGCGTTCTGACTGTGGACCCCTTTCCCCAGATCGTTTGACTCATGGCATCTTCCAACAATTTGAAGCAATTCCTACCTGCTTTCCTCAAATTCCATCAAAGACACAAACAACTATCAGCGTTGACTACCTGTTTCCTTTCTGTTCCTGAAATAGGCAAGCAAGAATCCCTCTTTAAACAAGCAGTCTCTTTATATTCATATCCTTTGCACGTACCGGTAATGTTATCTTTATCTTTGCGTTTTGACTGCAGACCCCTCTCCCCAGAACGTTTGACCCATAGCATTTTCCAAACATTTGAAGCAATGCTTACCTGCTTTCCCTGCAACTCAATCTGGAAGTTTTTGGCTGATTCTTGAGTGACGCGACCTCCGAAGTCCAGCTGGTACACCTGACTGTTCTCGTTCCACAGTGGCGCCTTGTTGTGCATCACAAAGAACTCCTTGCACGATCCCTGGGCCCGACGCAACTGCAAAACAAGAGAAAAATGGTAACCAATGATAATAGTTACTAAATGTTCTCACATAGTGCTATTCACTGCCAAACAGTCTCAGCTAGGGCGTTTTAAAAACATTAAAAAAACAATCATATGGACATGGTTTTCAACAAGAGCTGTTCTTCCCGTATACAATTATATGTCAGGTTCCTCTTAACTTCAAGATTTCTGTCATATTTTTCAGAGAGAGAGACAATGAGAGAGAGAGAGAGAGAGAGAGAGAGAGAGAGAGAGAGAGAGAGAGAGAGAGAGAGAGAGAGAGAGAGAGAGAGAGAGAGAGAGAGAGAGAGAGAGAGAGAGAGAGAGAGAGAGTCGGCATTACTACATTAACGCTTTGATTAATACCCATGCAAGAAATTTAACTGTAAAAACCCTCAAAACAAAACAACCTGGTTTGTAGAACTACAATCAAAATGTACGAAAGGTCAAAGATACAGATAGAGAAAATAGACAGAGAGACTTACACTCGCCCTCTAACCAATACACTCACAAATCTCGCCCGCCCATTTTCCCAAACAGTGACCCCAAACCTACACGCGATACATCGCAAACAGTCTTCGGTAAGAAAAACTCTAAAAGCTGAAAGTGTGCCGTGAGTTTTGACATTTTCCATCAGGCCCCAGGACAAGTCTGACACCAGAATCAATGAGAACCCCTTTGTGGCTTCCAGGGCTATGACCATTCGGGTCAACCTCCGGTGATCCAATTAAAGTCTCCAGGAGAGAAGACAGATATGTCTTAAAGAGTCAATCATGGCCGTTCCTCGCTGACCGGAGATGGTTTCATGATGGGCGTTTGAGGTTTAGGACTAATGGGTTTTGATGAAGCTGACTTTCACCACAATTACACGTGATCTTCCTTAACTTGAGTAATTCTATACAAGGATAGGTCGTTTCTGATCATAAAAAGTATGAAGCTAATACAGTAATCGGGTTATCTCTGAGATCCATATTACTGTAGGCTTAGGTACCTTTTTTCACGTAACAAAGCTAATTTTGTATCCGGTCTCAAACTAGTCAGTTGCAATTTTTCAGTACTTTACAGAGAGGATGTGACACACTGTGGGGGTGGGGTGGGGGTGATGTGAAATCATAATGAAATCTTCGGAATTTGCCTGACCTGACATTCCCCCCGAAAACAACGAATAACAATCATTGGATACTGTAACTCTTGGGAGAAACCCAAATTGTAAATGTAAATGGAATTACACTTTGGGTTCATGTACCTCAATGATGCCAATGAATATTTGCTTCCACTACCAGAATTCACAAACAATTAAAGCTGTAATTCACAGTCCTAACAGCCAGGTTTACTTCGTGAGAGAAGATTGATCTTCGTGTTTTTCTGCTCTGGTTACTAAAGGTCTAGAACACTGCCGCTGGTTATTCCTGAGCTTCGGTGTCTTCACAGTATTATCTTGGATGTAGCTTATTTACTACCCGAAAACATTGACCTGAACACTGGCAATAGACACTCAGGTCAATTAAGTACAATAACTTAAAAAATGAACGTGTTTTTGCTTGAAATCCACTTATTTCTTCCAACTGTCTTTTATGTTTTGTTTTTATTGCATTGTATGATTTTTGTTGGACTTCCAAATTATTCCCTGTACTTTTTTTTTTATATAATGTAACGAAGGAGGAGGAGAACGAGAGAGAGAGAGAGAGAGAGAGAGAGAGAGAGAGAGAGAGAGAGAGAGAGAGAGAGAGAGAGAGAGAGAGAGAGAGAGAGAGAGAAGAGAGAGAGAGAGAGAGAGAAGAGAGAGAGAGTGAAGAGAGAGAGTGAAGAGAGAGAGGAGAGAGAGAGAGTGAAGAGAGAGAGGAGAGAGAGGAGAGAGAGAAGAGAGAGGAGAGAAGAGAGAGAGAGAGAGAAGAGAGAGAGAGAGAGAGAGAGAGAGAGAGAGAGAGAGAGAGAGAGAGAGAGAGAGAGAGAGAGAGAGAGAGAGAGAGAGAGAGAGAGAGAGAGAGTTTCCTACATCCAAAGACCGAAAGCGAGCTCCTCTCACCGCAACAAGTATTCACAGCCGCCAATTACTTTTCACTCGCATTCTCCACACGTGACAAGCCATTTTGAAATCAAGAGGAATCGAGCCTTTTGGCCAATTGAAATAAAAAGAAAAGACGATAGGATGGAAAGTGGAGAAAGGAAAGGCAAGAAAAAAGGGAGACCAGCAAAATTGAGGAAAAGCTAGGGCCCCCGTCCAAAATCTTGGGGATGCTTTTAAATTATTTCGCCCATCTGCCTTCTCAATGTTCTCTTTCCTAGGGGTGGGTCTCAAACTGCATTAGGCGAGTCTCTTCCCGCCCCACGCTATTTGCTTACGTCGCCAGTACGTGCCGAGACTTGCCAATCCTAGTCAGTCTTATTCTGACAGAATCGCTTAGCTGCACCAGGCTGATGTGATCAAGCCTTCCCATGCCTAAAAGCCCCCGACTGAAACGCCTTTCAGTCGATCCTAAAAGGGCTCCATTTTGGATGAATACTACACGCACGCACGCACGCACACACACACACACACACAAACACACACTCAGACCTACGGAGATGAAGCGTGGTGTGGGTCCAGAGTGTATGAACACAGACATACACGGACACATGGTCACACAGAAGACAGATAGACATACAGATAGACAGACACTCCACTCCTATCTCCTTTTCGTATTCGAGGCTTTGACTTAGCTCTCCACCCAACCCATAAGTAGTCAGTCTAGCAGACAGACTAAACATTGATGTTCTACACAGATACAGACACTTGCTTACTGACTCACTGCCCGTTATGCCGGTTGGCATGTAGGGCAGCAAGATACAGACCAATCAATAGCTAGGCACAAAGACTGAGGTCTAATTTTGAACCCTTTCATTTCAGGCTTAATATACGCTCACTGCAAAGAGAACAACCACAAATAGAAACCGTGCAGTGCATCCCAAGCATTCTTTTCCACAAAAAATTAAGAACCTTTGTTCTTCACGTCGGAAGAAAATAAGGGGAAGGGAGACGAGCTAAAGGAATGCTAATAGATGCAAGCGAAGAAGGAAAATCGATAGAAAGTGAAATTACAATAGTTTAACCATCCCCAAAGGATACAAACACAATTGAAAGACAAACCCCAGAACCGTCCAAGGACTACATCGTAATAGAAAATGCAAAGCAACAGGACTGAGGGAACGTGAAACACAAGAACAAAGGAATGAAGGGACATGATGCAGAAAAGGAAAGGCTAGAACTCATTTTCAAATCAACAAAACACAGGTTTCCCAGAAGACCAAACCCAGGCCTGGACGAGAAGCAAAATCAATAAACCATTCCAAGAAATCACACTCTCTTTTCTTAAGGCTCTGGCCATTTTTGGCGGAAAAATTGACATTAGCTCTGCTGCAACGCTCTAGAAGTGCCTGTGTAAAGAAAATGATTCCTGGCCACATTCACGCAGATCAATTTACCTTCGGCTCTAGCTTGGGGACAAGCTTGGGGCGGGTCAGAGAAAAGAAACATTGTGCAAATTCAAGGAGAAAACATTGATTTTTGCCAAAGTTTCGAAACGTTACACAATAATAGCCTGCCAAAGAGGCAATAAACATAAAACTGCATTAAAATTGAACAGTCACAGAACGTTACCTTTTTTCAATCAAACTAGCAGTAAGGATCGTTACCAAATTCAAATTTAAGCAGTGCTGGGCAACAAAGCCGACCTCTTAGTCTGGAGAAAACAATATTACCCGTTACATGCATAAGCAATGTAAGAGTTCTAAAACAGAATGTAAAGCTGAAAGTACAAAACTGCTACCGTTGAAAGACCTCATTTAGCATTCAACTAAGCCATTGCCTGAACTACTAAATATATCTTGTGCCTTGGAGTACCACAGAAAAAGACTATCCTAAGAAATAAATATCTACACCATAAAAATCCTCTCCATATCCCTCGTCTCCAAATATGGGAACCAACACAAATCCAAAAAAGTTACATTATTTGAACGTTTAATTCAAGACATTACAAAACATTCACAAGAACATCTACCTAGCGGCCTATAAAGAGGACAAACAAGAAACATAAATTTTAAAATTAAATAATTGATGGTGTGATTTGTCATAAAATGTCCCCAAGATGGTCGTAGCAATGACAAAACAATCATTAGCCGTCTGTTTAAGATTTTTGAAAACCAACACGCTTTAAAAACAAACAAAACGTATAGGTGTAAGCACTGAGATATCTACGTTTTCTCTGTCCTCCACCCCCCTTTTCTTTTCAATCTACGATTAGGAATCAAACGTCAATTTCTTGGTCCAAAAGACTAGTGAGGAGCCAGACAGTGAGATGCCCTTTACGGGAAAGCATCCCCGACAAGGTGTCAAAAGGGAGTTCACTCGGACACCACCCAATCACCGGTGGCTTGTTGTTCAAATGTCTGACAGGTTGACATTGCACGAAGAGCGGAACAAAGGGAAGTCCCTTTAGTAGTCCTTGAGCGGAACCTAAAGCCCACGAGGTCTTGTTGCTGTCACTTCAGCACTTGTGACAAATCAGAGACTCCGCTTCGTCCTGGACTTATTCCGGCCAAATCTGACAGCTGTCCTTCTAACTCAACTCGTTGCATAATAAAGGGTGTGCGGAGTGGGGTGGGTATATCTTTTCGAAAATCTTTCGTCCATTTTTTTCGGCCGCAGACCCTGCTCGCTAAAGTCGGCAAAACGACTCCTGTCCGCGTGGAAGATCCTGTCTACTGCAATATGTCAGGCAAATGTCACTGTACGTTCGACATTTATCAACATTCCACTTTCTTTTATGCCGACTTAACCTTCACCCATTTACCCCCCCCCCCCCTTCCCCCCAAAGTGTAGCAGACCAAATAACACACAGCTAACCTCACTGAGACAAACTGACAACGCCGAGAACTCACCAATTCCTCTGAGAGATGCTGTACGGCTTAGCACTGACTAAGGCTACAGACAACAGTACACACAGAATCCACTGTGGGTGCTAATCGCCTAAGACGCCAGCTTTACAATCACGTCATCCGGGATTTACCCAGCAGACAGAGCAGCTGGCATTTAACATTCTACAAAGCGTTTGTGCTGATGACAAGGAACTGTGCGTCATTATGGAGCTTAGAGCGACACCAGTGACAATGGGAACACTCAGACAATCGCAAGGGATTTCTTTGGTTCACAGTATGCATAGCCTACATTTGGAGGTTCTAAAGAAACTGCGTTTTAAGGTAGGTTCTAGGGGAAGGGCTCCTAATATGGACCGGCTCCTAATATGGACCACCTCCTGTTTTGACAAACTAACGGCGCTAGAGCGCTCAAAACAATTTCATTGGCTGTATTCACTCTCTCTGGATAACTTTCACATGTCAAAATAGTTGCAGAAACACAAACCTCCAAACCGTTAGGCTTTTTCTCTTTTTATATTTAGTCAAGTTTTGACTAAATAATTTAACGTAGAGGGGGGAATCGAGACGAGGGTCGTGGTGTATGTGTGTGTGTGTGTGTGTCTGTGTGTGTGTGTAGAGCGATGCAGACCAAACTACTAAACCGATCTTTATGAAATTTGACATGAGAGTTCCTGGGAATGATATCCCCGGATGTTTTTTTCTTTTTTTCGATAAATACCTTTGATGACGTCATATCCGGCTTTTTGTAAAAGTTGAGGCGGCACTGTCACACCCTCATTTTTCAATCAAATTGATTGAAATTTTGGCCCAGCAATCTTCGACGAAGGCCGGACTTCGGTATTGCATTTCAGCTTGGTGGCTTAAAAATTAATTAATGACTTTGGTCATTAAAAATTTGAAAATTGTTAAAAAAAAACTCTTTTTAAAACGATCCAAATTTACGTTTATCTTTATTCTTCATCATTTTCTGATTCCAAAAACATATACATATGTTATATTCGGATTAAAAACAAGCTCTGAAAATTAAAAATATAAAAATTATTATTAAAATAAAATTTCCGAAATCGATTTAAAAACAATTTCATCTTATTCCTTGTGGGTTCCTGATTCCAAAAACATATAGATATGATATCTTTGGATTAAAAACACTCTCAGAAAGTTAAAAAGAATAGAGATAAAGAAAAGCGTGCTATCCTTCTCAGCGCAACTACTACCCCGCTCTTCTTGTCAATTTCACTGCCTGTGCATCGAGCGGTGGACTGACGATGCTACGAGTATACGCTCTTGCTGTAAACATGCAGTGAGTTCAGTTTCATTCTGTTAGTTCGACAGCTTGACTAAATGTTGTAATTTCGCCTTACGCGACTTGTTTTCACTTTTGGCAGGGTTCACTCTAAATTTGCCGCCTAAAACGGACTCGTTTCTGTCCACAGCCAAAGCTTTTATCACACAGAAAATGCTACATATGACAGCTAAGACCGTATTTGTTACATTTTAGCAGTGTTGACCCCGAGTTTCTACTGCAAACAAAAAATAATAGCAAAATCTCAAAGTATGTGCGAGTCCCCTAATATGGACCACCTTCAACAAATTGAAGAAAATAAAAGCTAAATGCTATTTTCATTAATTCATTCAGAAGCTTGCTGGAAATAACCTATAACTAGCCTTCGAGATTTAAATAAAAAAATCACAAATAGTCTTCTTTTTGTGGAAGTTGATAATTTCACTTATTTTCACGCTGTTTTTGATAAGCTTCTTTAGTTTCCTGGTGTGCTTCAAATAATGCTCTCATCAACCCGAAACAGATAAATCTAAATCATATTTTGATTAGTCTGACTTGCACACTAAGTTGTATCAGGTAATTTTGAAGTATAGGGGGCTTTTTACAGTGATTCGAGAAGGCCGCTTCAGTGGTCCATATTAGGCGCCCAGGCTCCTAATATGGACCATTTGTTTGTTTTTCTGTATTTAATTTTTGCTGAATATCTATCGAAGCTATTTCACTCGAATTAGGACCAACGGTTAACCCAGGAGAGAAGAACTACCAAACACAAAATGAAACTTCTTCGCAAGAAAACAAGCTAGTAATCAGCATGAAACAAAAAGTGGTCCATATTAGGAGCCCTTCCCCTACTTTATAGGCAACGATTAATATTAAACTGCAGCCGGGTGGGCTGCACCATTTATGAATATGAGATTTTTGAGGGTGTTGATGCAATCTTGAAAGAAAGTGAACTATTCTGTCAAAATAGTTCAAAGGTCTGAACGTCTTTCATGCAGCACAGGGATTTAAATGTAACTGTTGAGGACAGTCGTTTTGATTGTATACGCAAGTTAAGGTTGATACATCATCGCTGAAGACTCTTACCATAGAAAGCTTACCAATTAAAGGGGGCACACCAAGAGATTGTTGGGGCACACTGTCTCTGTATAACGCTAAATAAACGGTAGACCACTTCAGTCTGAAAGGTTCAAAACTTCGCTCTGGGCTATAATTCAGAAGAACATCACTGTTTTTGTTTGATCAAAGACCACACCACATTTTGAGTATCAGCCTTCAGTGTTCACTGGAAGAGGTTTGGGCAAGAAGCTATCGTTTCTCCCTTCCCGTGTGATGAAAGATCGTAAAGCCAGTTCTGAGGATCGATTTTACCAACGTAGAATTGATGGATGTGCGTGCAGTCCAAAATTACCACGTTGTAAATGAACCTCAGTTAGAATTTTATGTTCCGATCCAGTAATAAAGTTCAGTACTAGCCTTTCTCGTTTGTTGCCAATTCCACCCCCACCATTGAGAGAGAGAGAGAGAGAGAGAGAGAGAGAGAGAGAGAGAGAGAGAGAGAGAGAGAGAGAGAGAGAGAGAGAGAGAGAGAGATAGAGAGAGAGAGAGAGAGAGAGAGAGAGGGAGAGAGAGAGAACTTTGAACTTTATTACAGGAAAGATAGCATTAGGTCCGTAGGACCTTTCTTACAGCTAGTCCTGATCTAAGCAAAATGGTTATAATCGAAATGGGAATACATAGGAACAAACTTTTTATGATGAAACGCAGACACACGCAATAATAGTAATATAAGAATAAGATCATTTTTTACCGACATGTGATATACAGATATCACAATACAACCATACATTATCAGAACACACACACACACATATATATATATATATATACACGCACACGCACACACACACAGAAGATCAACTAACTTATAAGGCAAGCCAACATAACACGACACACTAACCAAATAAAGGATCAGGTAGCAAAGTAAAAAGAGAGAGAGAGAGAGAGAGAGAGAGAGAGAGAGAGAGAGAGAGAGAGAGAGAGAGAGAGAAAGAGAGAGAGAGAGAGAGAGAGAGAGAGAGAGAGAGAGAGAGAGAGAGAGAGAGAGAGAGAGAGAGATCAACAAGTATGATTCTGGGACAAACCCCACAGCAACATCATACAAAGTCCGCAAGAAGAAATATTGCAACAATTTGTATATTCAAAAATGCATAACTGTTTTATTTTATTCAAACTTTTCACCCTAGTAAAGGCATTTGACGTAACTAGCTGGCATACTTTTTGGATTGAAGATTTCTTTCACAACGGTCAAGTGACAGCTGCTCAAATGAGGGTACTACCCCCCCCCCCCCCCCTCCCACATCAAAACTGCCAAAAACGTTAGGTTCCAAAACATAAACAAACATTCAGAACAGGCACAATTCAGCAATGTTTACATATCAGAGATTTATTTGTTTTTATCAATTATCAGTTCAACCAGTTTATGCAATGGTAAACCCTTGCATTGCTCTCAGCTACAGTATCAATGTCTTGCCCATACCTGGAGGACCGGTAACAAGTGATCAATGTAACACTGACGGTGCAGAGTGTTGGTTAAGGGCAGAATATACCTGCGTAGTTTCAGCGGCACAGACGACGCACTGCATATTATTGATGCTGCGATAGGGATTATGACGAGTACTTGGCCTGTTTTCCTTTCACGCAAGGTGTAGCGGGCTGGGATAATCTGCAGTGCGTCGTCTGTCCTGCTGAAGTTACATAGGTGAGCGCCGGGCCTTACGATAAGGGGTGGAATTTGAAGCGGGGAGTGTGACTAACAAAGTAGTCCTTGGTGACTACACATACAACACTGGAACATATACTGGCAGTGCTAGCTGTGAAGGCGGGGCGGGTTTGTGCGGTGCTTAGACAGGGAGCAACACACTACATTCAAACATACTGATTGTCTGTTGGGTCTGAACAACTCTGCTGGAGGTTTCAGCATGACCTTAAAATGAGACAGAACAATGGGACATGCTGCGGTTGAAATCACACACACAATTAACAAGTCGCGTAAGGCGAAAATACAACATTTAGTCAAGTAGCTGTCGAACTCACAGAATGAAACTGAACGCAATGCAACGCAGCAAGACCGTATACTCGTAGCATCGTCAGTCCACCGCTCACGGCAAAGGCAGTGAAATTGACAAGAAGAGCGGGGTAGTAGTTGCGCTGAGAAGGATAGCACGCTTTTCTGTTCCTCTCTTCGTTTTAACTTTCTGAGCGTGTTTTTAATCCAAACATAGCATATCTATATATATGTTTTTTGGAATCAGGAACCGACAAGGAATAAGATGAAAGTGTTTTTAAATTGATTTGGACAATTTAATTTTGATAATAATTTTTATATTTTTAATTTTCAGAGCTTGTTTTTAATCCAAATATAACATATTTATATGTTTTTGGAATCAGCAAATGATGGAGAATAAGATGAACGTAAATTTGGATCGTTTTATAAATTTTTTTTTTTTTACAATTTTCAGATTTTTAATGACCAAAGTCATTAATTAATTTTTAAGCCACCAAGCTGAAATGCAATACCGAAGTCCGGGCTTCGTCGAAGATTACTTGACCAAAATTTCAACCAATTTGGTTGAAAAATAAGGGCGTGACAGTGCCGCCTCAACTTTCACGAAAAGCCGGATATGACGTCATCAAAGACATTTATCAAAAAAATGAAAAAAACGTTCGGGGATTTCATACCCAGGAACTCTCATGTCAAATTTCATAAAGATCGGTCCAGTAGTTTAGTCTGAATCGCTCTACACACACACACAGACACACATACACCATATGACCCTCGTCTCGATTCCCCCCTCTACGTTAATACATTTAGTCAAAACTTGACTAAATGTAACAAAGGAACTCAAAAGAAGTCAATGCAATGCATTGACGAACAAAAGTCAAAATCAAATCTAACGTAAAGTGTCCGTGACAAACAACGATTTTGCCGGCAGCATGGAACTGCCGATTTCACGGAATCCAGTAGCTAACCTTCGCGAAATCAGCAGTCCCATGAATTCGGCACAACGCATGCACACACATAAAAACTGTCCCTGTGTGTATTCAAATGGAAAGAAACAAACAATAAAAGGGGAAAGCCCCCCCCCCCCCCCCCCAAAAAAAAAAAGAAAGGAAGAAGAAAATTAGATACTCATTACTAAAAAAAAAGAATTCAAATGTGACGTCAATCGGTCGCCCTAAAAGAATAAAATTAAAGACAGATTTTCTTTTTTTAAGCTCATTTTCAGAACAAACCCAACATAGCTTTATATTTTTGGACTCAGGAAGTGGTTAAGAAATGGTACAAGGAAATCAAATTTGAGGTAGATGTTTAATTAGAACATTAATGAATCAATCTTTTTAGCTTCAAAGCTGAAATGCAATCCCATTGATCAGACTAGGCCAAAGGATATTTTACAAAACTGCAATGAATTAGATTGAAAGAAACAGTTGCCACATTTAACCACCTCAACTTTTTGTTTAAAGTGGGATGCGACGTCATCAAATCCTTTTATTCACAAAATGAGTAAAATAAAAACCAACCGTATGAGGCATAAAGATCTTGTCCCGTACTATCTGGGAATCGCTCTGCACGCACACACGCAAGCATGCACGCACGTACGCACAGACACACACATACACTCTCACCCTAATCTCGATTCCCAGTCTACAAGAAAATATTTAGTTAAAAGTATCAAGTGTTTGGAACAACATATAGCAGACCTGATTTATATGTTGGGCCGATTTCCTAGACCCCTCTGGAGAAAAAGTATTAAATAAAGCAGAAGGCTGTCAGTCTCACTCTGTAACAAGAATGACAGACGGTCAGACACAGTGACACGCGAGAACACTGACGCGACATGCATTCCATACCTTGTGTTTGAGTTGAGCTTTCTGGAAGGTCTCCAAGTTGTGGAAGGTCTGCCCCCCCTTGAACTCTTCCATCACAGTCAGCACTAGGTCCTCCTCCACACCCTCAACTCCTCCTGCTCCTCCTCCTACTCCGTGCTTACCCTTTCTCTTAAACACAGGACTCAGATGTCTGCACTTTCCTTTCATGGCCTCTTCTCGAGCTTTGCGGGTGGGAGTCTCAGACTTGCAGGCTCCGTGTATAGGAGAGGAGGGCAGAGACGCACTGTGGACAATCTCGATGTCACTGCTGCCTCCAATACCGTTAGATAAAAAGCTGGAGCCCGGGAGACCGAGCTCCCTGGAAGTGGATATTACGGGTAAAGAATCGAACACACACGGTTCTATCCGCATCTCTTCTAGCGGACTGACATCGACACTGTCAGACCCTACCCCTATGCTTTCTAGTCTTACCCTGGGAGGTTTGACGTCACCCGACGACGACAACGACTCTTCACTCTGGCTCGTCCCCACGTCCCCGTCAGCCATGTTCTGAGCCAGATACAACCGGCGTTCTAACACTACACTGGACGGCGTAGATATACTGCAGTCCGCCACCAGGTTGTTTTCGAAGGGAAGCTCCGAAGAGTCCGACACTTCTTCGTCCACGAATTTGATGGTGTGGGAGGCAGGGTCAGCCCACCGAGGACCGCTTTCGCCTCCCCCACTGGACAGTCGTTTTAAAATGCCTGCAACTTCAGGCTCAGGACTGACCGGAGAGCATGTCAAAGCTGCCTGCACGGCCACACTGTCTGTTGGTTCTGCAGCAATCACTGAGGGTGACGTTGACGATGATTTGGATGTGGATGTTGTGACGATGGTGGTCGTGGTAGGTGAGGCTGTGGATATACTTCCATTTGCATAAGAGGTACTGTTGTGGGTGGGGCTGGGCAGCGTTTTGACCGAAGACGGTCTTTTGGCCTGCGAGGCTTTGCGCACCTTGGGCCGCGCTCCCTGAGAGGCGTAGATGTCCTTGGTGTGGTTGTTGGTCAGCAGGTCCACCTCGCCGTTAAAGGCCAGAGTGGACGTCTGGGTGCTGCTGTCCTGCACCGGTGATAACGACTTGGACCTGATGCTACCAGCTTGGTTCAGTTTACCTGACAGACCACCCACCCCAGCATAGCCAACACTGCAACCCACACTGTTACTGTTGTGTCCATTGTCAGTGCTGCTGTTGACGAAGACGCTGGCCGTGTCCAGGTCATGAACGTTACTGTTGTTGTTGTTGTTGATGGTGGTGGCAGCGGAGGTGGGAGAGGAATGTACAGGTGTGACGGTGGCATTATTTGGGGTCTGTACGTCCACACAGCACACCTGGGAGGAGCCGATGTCGCTCCAGTTGTCTGCCTGGAAGTTGCTGGGAACAATGCACTTGGCAAGTTCTGCTGCATCTCCCTCCCCTGGCCCTGATGCATCAAGAAACACAGCAGCTCTTACTTGTCAGTGAAAACATTACAGTATTAATTATGTTATTGTCAGAATTGTTAATTATATTATTGTCAGAACATGTTTTAAGATTGTTCTTCTCTCTGTCTCCTGAATAACAAAAATGTGAACCGGTCAGAAAACAATCTGCGTCTGACTCGGTCAAACAGCATCAAAGCATATCAGAGTGCTCAATCCTAAATAATCAGTTATCACAGCTAGACCTATCTTTTCTTGCCACAAATGTGATATAAGATAGACATCTCTCGAAAAGATACACCACATCAATACTAAAATTAAAGTGCGTGTCACTTTAAAATCCTCCCATCACCCCTAACTTACACCTCATAAAAACAAGAAGAGGAAGAAGAAGAAGATGAAGAAAGAGAAGAAGAAGAAGAAGAAGAAGAAGAAGAAGAAGAAGAAGAAGAAGAAGAAAGAGAAGAAGAAGAAGAAGAGGAAGAAGAAAGGGGCGGAGAGGATCTGGGAAGGAGGAGAAGGACAAAGATGAAGAAGACAAATAGGAAGTATACTTAGTATCCTATTCCTATTGGAGGAGGATGAAAAACAGAAAAAGGAGGAGGAGGAGGCGGAGAAAAGGAAGAACAAGAAGGAGGAGAAGGAGGAGGAGAAGGAGGAGAAGGAGGAGAAGCTAGGAAGTCAAGGGAAAGGAAGAAAAAAATAGCAGCAGCACAATGCCTTTTTTTTTACATTTAGTCAAGTTTTGACTAAATGTTTTAACATAAAAGGGGAATCGAGACGAGGGTCGTGGTGTATGTGTGTGTGTCTGTGTGTGTGTGAGTAGAGCGATTCAGAGTAAACTACTGGACCGATCTTTAAGAAATTTTACATGAGAGTTCCTGGGTATGATATCCCCGAACGTTTTTTTCATTTTTTGGATTCATGTCTTTGATGACGTCATATCCGGCTTTTTGTAAAAGTTGAGGCGGCACGGTCACACCCTCATTTTTCAAGGCGGGACTTTGGTATCGCATTTCAGCTTTGAGGCTTAGATATTAATTAATGAGTTTGGTCATTAAAAATGTAAACATTGTAATTTAAACAATTTTTTTTATAAAACGATCCAAAACAATTTCATCTTATTCTTCATCATTTTCTGATTCCAAAAACATATAAATATGCTATATTCGGATTAAAAACAAGCTCTGAAAATTAAAAATATAAAAATTATGATTAAAATTGAATTTTCGAAATCGATTTAAAAACAATTTTAATTATTCCTTGTCGGTTCCTGATTCCAAAAACATATATATGATATGTTTGGATTAAAACACGCTCAGAAAAATAAAACGAAGAGAGGTAAAGAAAAGCGTGCTTTGCAGCACAGCGCAACCACTACCGCGCTAAGCAGGCTCGTGAATTTCACTGCCTTCTACGGACTACGGTCTTTGTGAAAAAATGCAGTGCGTTCAGTTTCATTCTGTGAGTTCCACAGTTTGACTAAATGTAGTAATTTCGCCTTACGATACTTGTTTTTTATTAACGAGGGTAATGATATAAGCACAAAGACAGTGTTTGCTTTTTTACAACCAGCTCTCGCCCTAAAGAGGGAGTACACTAATAATTAACGTTTAATGAAGAAATTATTATGCAGGACCAAGAAGAAACACAGGCAAAACTACAGAAAGGACACTGAAACCAAGTCCTTCACTCACAAGAGCTGTCGTCATCGTCATCACTGACGCCAGCAGGAGTGAAGTTGGGGTCGCGGGCGAGATGCTGGGGGTTGCTGTAGCCGATCTCCTGCAGGTTGATGGTCATCTGGCGTGGCTGGAGATGCAGCAGACTGGTCTTGTAAACCACGTTGCCCAATATACTGGGAAGGTATGAAGCCACGCCTGTGATCTGGAACTTGGTGCCCCAGATGTTGGAGGTCACCTCCACGAGCTTGTTGCTCTGTGGTGGAAAGAGTTGAGTGTGTAGTTAAAATCAAACAATTGTCTCTTCAGGCACAGGTTGCTTGGTTGGTTGGTTGGTTGGTTGGTTGCTTGGTTGGTTGCTTGGTTGGTTGGTTGGTTATTATTTTGTATCGTCTCTTCAGCTGATATTGCTATTCGAGACCGATGCAAGTTTGTTTCTTTCCTAGTTTATACACAGGAACAACAAACGCTTAAAGAATCTGAAAAGGAGGCAGGTGAGGACATGTTTCCTGTGCATTCTCTAAGGAAGACACGTTTGAGTGTTTTAATTTGGAAGTTAAGTGTGAAGGAAATCACGAATAACACTGTAACAGGCAAAGTTTGACGCTTTTAGAGCGCTAACCAGAGATATAGCGTGACATAGCAAAGTGTGTTGCACGCACTGTGAGTTCAGCTCACTGACCGGGAATAGTTGAGGTTGTAAATCGCAACTAGGGTATTGTCACACTTTACCAGTGTCCTTGGACATTGAGGGGTTGTTGTTACACTTTACCACTGTCCTTGGACATTGAGGGGTTGTCCAAGTAATCGGCCGGGAGGCAGGAAACCCGGATAGATGCGACAAGAAAGCACTTAACAGGTAAATGGAATAAGCATTGGAATATCGCTAGAGTGTTCATCGCATAAGTTGAATTGACTAACACTGTAAACTGTAAACATAGCAGACCGATATCTAAGACAAGATGTCCGCTATTTATGTTGTGCAGTGCGTCGTATAACCGGTCTGAAAGGGAGATAGCGACCAGATGACAAGTGTGAAGGATCTGAGAAGCCGCCGAAGTATCATAACTCTAGACCAGCATAGCTGAAATTCGACGGGATTTCGCGAAGTTATTGCAAGGTTATGGTTGTCCGTATAGTTGGACCATAGAGGTCACAGGACGAAAGGAACTGAGTAGACCGAGGTCGCCAGTGGAAGGAATTAGTATTCAGATACATTTCCTAGTGAACGGCCATAGACGCTGTGTAATTCTGTGTATGAACAGAGTTAAAATATGTCTATAAGATCTTAATTACGTAAGATATAATGAGTGTTTAGTAGGCAGAGCAGACGGTGATTTGAGTCTGCCGGAATATGAACTGTAACTGTTTTTCTGACTATACACGAGCCGTGAGTCGATACCAGTAAAGTAGATATCGTGTGCCTGTGAGTTCACGGACTGTTTGTGTATTTCTCTACATAAGTGAAGGGTAGAGGGTTTTGTTAGTGAAATTGTGCACGGGATTGTAATCTCGCTTTGTTTTTGCATCCAAACCTGTGAGTACCTGATTTTTGAATACCTAACATTTATGTTCATGATTGTGTGTATTTGTGTGTATGTCTGTCATACCTGTGTAATACAGTGGAGGGAACCTACATTTGGAGTTGTGTTTGTTCCTGTATGATAGCGTACTAGCGCATTTGCATTCATTCACATTAAGAATCTGACTTGTTTTTCTCTCTCCTGTATTCAGAACAGTATTCATTAAACCCTATTGTGTTTGTTATTTCTGGCCTTAGTACTCCTCAGACTTACAGGACAACATCACTTTTAAAAGACTTCATTTTCTGCAAGATTGTAAGCTTAGAAACAGTCTTATCTTTTGTTGTTGTTACAAGACCCTCCTGGTAGATGAGAACAAGTAAAAATAACCAGCCAGCCCACCAAATCCCAAAATGCAGATACTACACGTGAATATTCAATCAAGCATATAGGTTGTAAATAAGACAAACAGCAATTTAATCAGCAGTTGTCACCTTTGGCAGGATCTTCATGGATGAGGAATTCCCATCAGTTTCTAAAGGTCATGAAGCTAAACCAAGACAACAAGACCAATTCAATATCAATTGAGAAGAAACAGGTCACGCCCGGTTTCATACCTCGGGCAAATTGTCATTGTAGAGCAGTTCATCCAGAGTTCGGAAGGTGATGCTACGTTCAACCTTCTCGGCGCGGAATACTTTTTGTCGTCTGCGTCGTTGCATTCTCGGTGACCCGCACCCGTCTGTTACCACATCGGCTTCCGACTCCGAGCTGCTGTCTGTCTGAAGGGAGTTGGAGTCACTCTGACCTAGAAAAACATACAGAAGAATGGAAGACTTCAGAGTCACGTTTGGGATTAAATCGTAGTGGGAGTGGTTAGGAAGGATTCGTCGGCAAAATGTTATGTAGGAAAGTAGCAGACTATTACATGTATTGTTATACAGCAGCAGACTATTACATGTATTGTTATACAGTGGCAGACTATTACATGTATTGTTATACAGTGGCAGACTATTACATGTATTGTTATACAGTAGCAGACTATTACATGTATTGTTATACAGTAGCAGACTATTACATGTATTGTTATACAGTAGCAGACTATTACATGTATTGTTATACAGTGGAACCCCCCTTTCTAGACCCTGTATTCTCAGACTTTCTGTTCATAACCTGTGTAAATTTACCCCCGTTTTAAGACTCCCTCCTTTTTAAAACCAGATTTTCTCAGTTTTGTGAAGGTCTTAAAGGAGGCTCCACTGTCCTGAGCATCCCAGAAGGGACGAGGACTCATTTTACATGGTCAACAACAACTTCCAGACACACACATAAAAACGCACACACACTTGACACCTAATCACCGGCGGATAGACGCAACAGATAAAGGGAGAAGAGATAGAGAAGCAGGATTAAGGGAGAGTGAGGGAGACTGACTATTAGGGTTTAACGTCCTCTTAGACCAACTGGTCTATACTGGGACAGGTATTGGTAATACGTTGAAGATATGGTGTGATACTTTGATTCGAACAAGCCCGCTGTGGCTGTCTTCTTCGACACACCAGCATTGGGTTTAAGTATCGAAATACGATCATGATAATCGGAGACGAGAGATGACGCATGCGTGTCTTCGTGTTTTCCAAGCCCTGAGACTTTCGCTGTGAACGTGGGATCTTTTTCGTGCGCATGTGTGCACACGGGGGTGTTCGGACACCGAAGAGAGTCTGCACAAAGTTGACTCCGAGAAATAAATCTCTCGCCGAACGTGGGGATCGAACCCACGCTGATAGCGACCAACTGGCTACAAAGCCAGCGCGCTACCAACTGAGCTACGTCCCCGCCCAAAGAGAGAGAGAGAGAGAGAGAGAGAGAGAGAGAGAGAGAGAGAGTGAGAGAGAGAGAGAACTCCGAACTCAGAAAGTTTATTGTTTAGGCCAACTGACCCGTTACAACCGGTACATATATCAAACATGACAGCCTCTCTCTCTCTCTCTCTCTCTCTCTCTTCCTGCTGACATGCAGTGACACCGGACACTCCACTGAGTTTAGCCGGCTACCCCCCCCCCCCCCCTCTCTCTCTCTCCCTCCCCCCAGCCATGTTCAGTTTGGTGCTGTGGCCAGAGGTGTCACCGGCTAATTGAGGCCAGCTGCACTGCTCAATCAGAGCAAAACTAGTTGACTGTGTCTAACTTTTGACAAAGCAACACGACTGAAGGGTTCACAGATTAGGTAACCGACTCACTGGTCAAGGCCCTTTTTGTAAATTGTGTTTAAAGCCGTTGCATATTATTGAAATATTATTTTCATGCCAGAAAATGGTAACATAAAAAAGTCAGAAACATTCCATCTCTAGTGTTTTCAATGAAAAAAAATCTCCTTCCATTCCCCCACCGTCCTTCCCCTTTTTGTAGGGAGGGGGTTGTGTGTGTTTGTGTTGGGGGGGGGGGGGGGTGGGCTAAAAGCACTAGAGGTGGAATATTTCTGACCCAATGAATACGAGATAGGTTCGTCGCTTTGCATCTTGTTTTTGTGCTGCTTCTCTCAATCGATACCAAGGCTTAGGCCCCTAATCTTCCGTTCCCTTGAGTGCACCTCCCTCCAGCCCTTTCCCTTGTCCCCTCCTTCCTTCTATCTTTCTTCTTTCACTCTCTCTGTGTTCATGTCTATCCCATCTCTCCCTCTTCCATCTCTCTTGTCCCTAGACTCCGTCTATCTTCTAACTCTGATGCTTCTGTCTTCTCTCTCTCCTCTCTCTTTTCTGTCTGTCTTTCATCTGTCCCCCCCCCCCCCCACCCCCTACACCTCTTCTTTCTCCCCCCTCCCTTTTCTGACTCTCTCTCCCTTCTTTCTTTCTCCGCTCTCGTCTTTTTCTTTTGTGCCTCTCTCTCTCATCTCCTCTCTTCCGCATCTCTCTCTCTCTCTCTCTCTCTCTCTCTCTCTCTCTTGCCGTCTCTCTCTCTCTCTCTCTCTCTCTTACCGTCTCTCTTCCGCATCTCTCTCTCTCTCCGCTCTCTTCCGCATCTCTCTCTCTCTCTCTCTCTCTCTCTTCTCTCTCTCTCTCTCAGCTCTCTTCCGCATCTCTCTCTCTCTCTCTCTCTCTTACCGTCTCTCTCTCTCTTACCGTCTCTCTCTCTTACCGTCTCTCTCTCTCTCTTACCGTCTCTCTCTCTTACCGTCTCTCTCTCTCTCTTACCGTCTCTCTCTCTCTCTCCCCCCCCCCCCCCCCCTTCTGTCTCTTCTATCTCTCTGCTGTCCCTCTTCCGTCTTCTTCCATTCTCCCCCCGCCCTGTCCCTATTGATCCGCGGGGTGATTTATTTAACACAAACGTTTGTAGGCGGTCTCAGAGGAGCAAGGGATGGTCAGTACCTGGCCCAAGAGGTCGGCTGATTGGCTGATTTTTTTTCTCTCCTTTGCTGATTGATTGGTCGGGGGAATTGCTAACTGGCTAAACGCATCCTTATCGGCTACGGCTGTAGATTTGTCCAACGTCTTTCCCCCTCCGCGTTGAATGCTGAAGAAGAGGGGGGGGGGGGGGGGGGGATTGTTATCCGCTGCTAAGGCGTCGTTAGGTCCAGCGGACGTAGACTTGTCGAGGCGCTTCAGCTTCGTGATTGTTAAGACTTCGAGGGGAAAAAAAAGGAAAAAAAGAGAAAAAAAAGAAGACAGGCAGGGAAAAAATGCTGAGTTGATAATTGCATCCTTTATTGACCTCCCCCCACGGTTTCAGATTTGTTTCCAGAAAGCCTCCCACTGCAACCCTCCTCACCCCTTCCCTGTCTACACACCTATCCTGCTTCAGTCGAAGGTCACCGTCAACAGTTTTCCAAAGAGGAATGGTGAGTTGCTAATTGCATCCTTATCCGACCACGTCTGTAAATTTATCCACCAACATATGACGGCTTACTAGTGCCAAAACCTGGGGTTACCCATTATCACGTGATAATTACTAATTAACGCTGTCAGTTACTGTTTTCACTCGTTAGTTACTCATTTTCACGGGATAATTAGTAATTTTCACGGGAAAATGACTAATTTTTAGTTTTGGCACTAGCAATCCGTCAGGAAGTGAGCCAAAACTAAAAATTAGTAATGAACAGGACTGGTGAAAGTTAGCAATTTTCCCGGGAAAATTAGTAATTAACACGTGAAAATGGTAATTATCAAGGGAAAATTACTAATTTTCCCTTGATAATTACAATTATGAGGTTTTGGCACTAGTAAGCCCTATGACGGCTTACTAGTGCCAAAACCTGGGGTTACCCATTATCACGTGATAATTACTAATTAACGCTGTCAGTTACTGTTTTCACCTGTTAGTTACTCATTTTCACGGGAAAATTAGTAATTTTTAGTTTTGGCACTAGCAATCCGTCAGGAAGTGAGCCAAAACAAAAAATTAGTAATTAACAGGTGAAAGTTAGTAATTATTCCGGGAAAATTAGTAATTTTCCCGGGAAAATTAGTAATAAACACGTGAAAATGGTAATTATCCCTTGATAATTACAATTATGAGGTTTTGGCACTAGTAAGCCGTCATACCAACATCCTCCCCTCCTCGTCCTTCCCCCCTCTCTCCCCTCTCCCCCCCCCCCCCCTAGCCAACTTCCAAACTGCATGGTCAGCGTTGAGTGGAGAGAACTAATAGTGAAGTAACGCGTCATTTGCGCGTCATGTTGTCGTGGTTCTTGAAGTGTACATATACAGCGGTAGGGATTGGGATCGGGAGTTACTAATTAGTGTGCTTTACATGCATGCGATCGAGAACTTGTGAAAAAGGCTGAAAGCCTGCCATCCCCTTACACAACTTTTGGAGAAAAAAGGATGCAATCTGATGCAGTTTTATGATCTCGGAATGTTTTGTGGAGCTTTGAATAAATGTCATGCCTGGCTTTATGGTCAACCTCTAGTTTTCGAAGCACCGGGTGCACATAGATGTCAATCAATATGTGCGTGGGTAGTGGAGGGGCAAGCTTCTCAAACCCACTGTAACTATCCTCCCATCTCCACCTTTCTGCACTCCCCCCCCCCCCCCACCCACACCGCTTCTCTCTCACGATCCGATAGAAGTACAGGCTGTTTTGACTGGGAGGGGCAGTCACCAAGTGGTAAACGGGCCTTGCTGCCGACGGTAGTAAATCGAAATGTTCACCCGCAGTCGATAATGAGGGGTTTTCCACGCAGAGGGTACCGAGTTGCTAAACACATCGTTAAGGTGACTGTAATTTGTCCATCCTCCGTCAGTGCACCCCCTATTCCCCCCCTCCCCCAACCCCTTCCGTGCCGTACCGTATGTTGTCATTAGGCTGCAGCACTATTGGTTATGTGGAAGCATGCTTAGCGATGGTTGTAGCTGTGTCGGCGGACCGTCTGTTGTCTGTTTTGTATTTCATGTATGTTATGTTATATTGCTGTTTTTTCCTGTACTTATGTATCTTGTATGTGTCAATAGGCTCTGTGCTTTAATGACAATAAATTCTGATTCTGATTCTGATTCTGATTCTGTCTGAGGCTGCAGCACTATTGGTTATGTGAAAGCATGCTTAGCGATGGTTGTAGCTGTGTCGGACCGCATCTTCAGCAGCGTACGTTGCAGGGAGTTAAGATGTGATCAACGACAAAAGAAAATACACATATTGTACAGTTTGTGTTAATCTAAATGTAATTAAGTTAGTTCGATGTACTACAAGGGCCATTCAACGGAGGACTGCATGTGATTTTTGGTACAAAGGAAAAACGTTACGATGTACTCACACCGGTGACACTGTGACGGTTCCCCTACGCTTTGTGTTCGGTGCCCTGACCCTTTGTGTTCGGTTCCCACTCGGTTCCCACACGCCAAAATTCGCGGACAAAACATCCATTTATGGTAGTATTACGCAATGTTGCTCTCTGAGAATGGTCTTGTTAGATCTGTGAGTGTTTACACTACATGCCTAGGTGCTGTTGGATTGAAGGTTTTTGATATTTTAGCCGTTATTAGGTAGAATGCCTTCCACTTTACTGCAAAACTGCATAATTCGTAGCATCGGCAAGAAATATCCTACCAAAAAATGCCTGCTTGGAACTGTCCGTGGTCCAGCAAAAAGTTCAACATGTCTGTAGCAGACAGCCCAAGTTTCAAGATTGTAGGGCCATCCAAACAGCCGTAATAATAAAAGCAACAAAAGTAGTCAGTGAAATTGGCTGTGTTCGGTCCCCACACACTTTTGTGACGTAGGCGTGACGGTTCCCATAATTCATTGTGTCGGTCCCCACTTTCTGTGTCGGACCCCACTTTCGACCTAATTTCTCTGTGACGGACCCCACAACCAGCCTATTTTGTGTCGGCCCCCACACCTTCTTGGATTTATGACTTGCCGGTTACTTGTATCATTGTATTCATTGAATCTAATTGTCTCGGAGTTATTTTTCAGCAAAAACCGGCAAGGCAGCACCTTTTGTGATACCAAGTAAGTCAGATGACATCAGTATGTGTGTGTGTGTGTGTGTGTGTGTGTGTGTGTGAGAGAGAGAGAGAGAGAGAGAGAGAGAGAGAGAGTGAGAGAGAGAGAGAGAGAGAGAGAGAGATTGACACCTTTCCAGATCACTCCGGTTATGCGACACTACCGCGAGCGTCACTACCGCGTGTCACACTACCGCGAGTACGACACTACCGCGTGTAACACTACCGCGTGTAACACTACCGCGTGTCACACTACCGCGAGTACGACACTAGGGAGATTTAATAAACGAAACGTCGGGACGTTTCGTTTTGAAGTTGTGGTAAACGTCATCATTTCGGGTGTCTCTCGCTGGAAAGGTGAAGGTCAACTGAAACGGAACGTGGAACGTCAAAACGCAGTCACGTTTTCCACCCCCAAAAAACGAACAATATTTCGTCAACTTTTGTGAGTATTTTTGCACACTAACAGTTTTATTTGTTGGCCATTTTATGCATTGCTAGATTCATCAACCCTTTCACAGTCTTTCAGCGCTGAGAATGTGTTCATTGGAGGTAGACAACTGTTGTGAACTGAAATATTTTGAAGGGTGCTGATCCTGGTACATTTATCCAACTTCATGGTGAGAAAGCAAATGGCGAAGCAGAAGTAGGTCATCGCATCGAATTTTTATTCTGGCTTCGTATGTGATTTTGTATAAACAAAGTCTGTGTGATTTATTTGGACTGAAAATAATCAAAGTATGCCCGATTCTGGACCACCTCCTGTGGTGTTTTTTTCCATTCTGATCGAGGACAGACGTGATAATTTCACTTGAAGATTTATCGCCCTTCCTTCATTCCGAAACGAAACGTGAATACATCTAAATCTTGTCTGCCGCCTATGCCGTCTCGTTTCACGTTCCGTTTCGCGGGGTGACTCATTCACCAAACGAAACGAGCTGCAAAACGAAACGTGCTGTCTTTTGAATCTCCCTACTACCGCGAGTATAACACTGCCGCGTGTCACACTACCGCGCGTACCACAACCGCGAGTACCATAACCGTAGAGAGAACGCATGCAAACTTACTTCTTGTGAGTTTGTGTTCTAACTTTGATTGGAAGCAACCCATTCTATATGTATTCTGATAGTGTGTTCTGATCGTTTTGAGTTCTTGGTTATCATGACAAACATTGAATTAGTGTTCAGAGAACAGACCAGGCCTTTTTGTTTTATATTTCAAGGAAACATTTCAACCTTTGCCTTCAGCCATGGAAGTCATAAAATGACACGCGGTAATGTTATACTCGCGGTAGTGTGACACGCGGTAGTGTTATACTCGCGGTAGTGTCGTACTCGCGGTAGTGTCGTACTCGCGGTAAGTTCTGTTTCCGTACCCTAGACAGCGGCAGCGACAAAAGAAAACGCGCGCAAACGCGTGACGTGTTTCCGTACTTGCGTTTTAAACATGCGGTAAAATCTGTAAACTCCCGCGTTGCCGCGCGACAACGCGAAAAAATCGCTCCAGGACCCTTTCAAAAAAATCGCGTCGCTTGCCCCTTGTCGCGCCGCGAACGCGTCGCGCGTGTGGAAACACTCCTGGTCATTTTCTATGTGCTTGATTTTCGTCGCGCCGCTGGAAAAACGCTGTCGCGGGTACGGAAACACAACTCTCTCTCTCTCTCTCTCTCTCTCTCTCTCTCTCTCTCTCTCTCTCTCTCTCTCTCTCTCTCTCTCTCTCTCTCTCTCACACACACACACACACACACACACACACACACACACACACACACACACACACACACACACACACATACTGATGTCATCTGACTTACTTGGTATCACAAAAGGTGCTGCCTTGCCGGTTTTTGCTGAAAAATAACTCCGAGACAATTAGATTCAATGAATACAATGATACAAGTAACCGGCAAGTCATAAATCCAAGAAGGTGTGGGGACCGACACAAAATAGGCTGGTTGTGGGGTCCGTCACAGAGAAATTAGGTCGAAAGTGGGGTCCGACACAGAAAGTGGGGACCGACACAATGAATTATGGGAACCGTCACGCCTACGTCACAAAAGTGTGTGGGGACCGAACACAGCCAATTTCACTGACTACTTTTGTTGTTTTTATTATTACGGCTGTTTGGATGGCCCTACAATCTTGAAACTTGGGCTGTCTGCTACAGACATGTTGAACTTTTTGCTGGACCACGGACAGTTCCAAGCAGGCATTTTTTGGTAGGATATTTCTTGCCGATGCTACGAATTATGCAGTTTTGCAGTAAAGTGGAAGGCATTCTACCTAATAACGGCTAAAATATCAAAAACCTTCAATCCAACAGCACCTAGGCATGTAGTGTAAACACTCACAGATCTAACAAGACCATTCTCAGAGAGCAACATTGCGTAATACTACCATAAATGGATGTTTTGTCCGCGAATTTTGGCGTGTGGGAACCGAGTGGGAACCGAACACAAAGGGTCAGGGCACCGAACACAAAGCGTAGGGGAACCGTCACAGTGTCACCGGTGTGGTACTCGGGTAGGGGCGAAAGGAGGGTGGGCGGGGGGGGGGGGGGGGGTTAAAAGCGATCTGTAACGATTACTTTTATTTGTAACGGACATACATTATTACTAGGTCTTAGATTTATGGTCTAACCGCAGCGAAGATGAAGAGGAACAACAATAAGGAGGAAGAGGAGGAGTAGGAGGAGGAAACTGGAGTCCACTAGCTACAGTAACGTCCGTTAGTACAGTGGAACCCCCCTTTTAAGACCTCCTGAGAACAAATCGCGTCTTTACTAGGAGGGAGTTACAGAGGTTATGAACAGACAGTCTGAGAACAAATCGGGTCTTTAATAGGAGGGAGTTACAGAGGTTATGAACAGACAGTCTGAGAACAAATCGGGTCTTTACTAGGAGGGAGTTACAGAGGTTATGAACAGACAGTCTGAGAACAAATCGCGTCTTTAATAGGAGGGAGTTACAGAGGTTATGAACAGACAGTCTGAGAACAAATCGCGTCTTTAATAGGAGGGAGTTACAGAGGTTATGAACAGACAGTCTGAGAACAAATCGCGTCTTTAATAGGAGGGAGTTACAGAGGTTATGAACAGACAGTCTGAGAAAAAAAGGTCTCCAAACGAGGGGGTCTTATATTGAGGGGTCTTATATTGAGGGGTCTTATATTGAGGGGTCTTATACTGAGGGGTCTTATATTGAGGGGTCTTATATTGAGGGGTCTTAAATTGAGGGGTCTTAAATTGAGGGGTCTTATATTGAGGGGTCTTAAATTGAGGGGTCTTATATTGAGGGGTCTTATATTGAGGGGTCTTATATTGAGGGTTCTTAAATTGAGGGGTCTTGAATTGAGGGGTCTTATATTGAGGGGTCTTAAATTGAGGGGTCTTAAATTGAGGGTTCTTATATTGAGGGTTCTTATATTGAGGGGTCTTAAATTGAGGGTTCTTATATTGAGGGGTCTTATATTGAGGGGTCTTATATTGAGGGTCCTTAAATTGAGGGGTCTTATATCGAGGGGTCTTATATTGAGGGTTCTTATATTGAGGGGTCTTAAATTGAGGGGTCTTATATTGAGGGGTCTTATATTGAGGGGTCTTATATTGAGGGGTATTATATTGAGGGGTCTTATATTGAGGGTTCTTATATTGAGAGGTCTTAAATTGAGGGTTCTTATATTGAGGGGTCTTAAATTGAGGGTTCTTATATTGAGGGGTCTTATATTGAGGGGTCTTATATTGAGGGTTCTTATATTGAGGGGTCTTAAATTGAGAGTTCTTATATTGAGGGGTCTTATATTGAGGGGTCTTATATTGAGGGGTCTTATATTGAGGGGTCTTAAATTGAGGGGTCTTATATTGAGGGGTCTTAAAAGGGGGTTCCACTGTAATGTCAATTTTGATCCCATTTCTGACGCATGTAGCTCATGTCCCTCCCATCAACCGACACAAATCAAACCGCTAGGTGAAACGTACAAAAACCGCATAGGCACACTAGTCTAACTCCTCTGTCGCAAAATTGATCATTTCTTTTAACAAATACCAAATTTGGCACAGTAAGAGAGTTTTGTGTTCTGAACAGACATACGCACACAGACATACGCACACATGAGAATGCAAACACAGACATTCGCCTTTATCATATCGAAATATACTGAGACATTCATTCTTTCTCCCTCCTTCTGACTCAGACATAGGGGATTCATATTTAGTTGGGCACTTTTCCTTATATTACATAAATATCGATCAGATATTGGCAGAGGGAAGTTAACGCAGACGTCATCATTCATTTGTATTGATCCTTTCCGCCAACTGATTGTGTGTGTGTGTGTGTGTGTGTTTGTGTGTGTGTATGTGTGTGTGTGTGTGTGTATGTGTATGTGTGTGTGTGTGCGTGCGTGCGTGCGTGTGTGTGTGTGTGCGTGTGTACGTGCGTGCGTGCGTGTGTGTGTGTGTGTGTGTGTGTGTGTGTGTGTGTAGATAATAATAATAATAATGGTGATTTCTATAGCGCTTTCGAACACACAAAGCGCTTTACAAAAGCAATAACAACATCATTACCAGAATGACGCCATTGACGGAATAGAACACAATCATAAACACTTTACAACAAAAACCAAAAACAAAACATAGATGTTGGAGTGTATGTGCGCGCGCAAGCGCTTGGACATTAATGCAATCCTTACCCCCCTCCCCCTTCCTGTCAACGTTCAAATGTCTGACGTAAGACCCCCTCGGGGTCTGCTTGATCATCTGACAAGGAACATTCGCAACCAAGCTATCGAACTAACAGAATGAAAATGAACTCACTGCATTTTTACAGCAAGAGCGTATACTCGTAGCATCGTCAGTCCACCGCTCTATGCAAAGGCAGTGAAATTGACAAGAAGAGCGGGGTAGTAGTTGCGCTGAGAAGGATAGCACGCTTTTCTTTATCTCTATTCTTTTTACATTTAGTCAAGTTTTGACTAAATGTTTTAACGTAGAGGGGGGAATCGAGACGAGGGTCGTGGTGTATGTGCGTGTGTGTGTGTGTGTGTGTGTGTGTGTGTGTGTGTAGAGCGATTCAGACTAAACTACTGGACCGATCTTTATGAAATTTGACATGAGAGTTCCTGGGTATGAAATCCCCATACGTTTTTTTCATTTTTTCAATAAATGTCTTTGATGACGTCATATCCGGCTTTTCGTGAAAGTTGAGGCGGCACTGTCACGCTCTCATTTTTCAACCAAATTGGTTGAAATTTTGGTCAAGTAATCTTCGACGAAGGCCGGGGTTTGGTATTGCATTTCAGCTTGGTGGCTTAAAAATTAATTAATGACTTTGGTCATTAAAAATCTGAAAATTGTAAAAAAAATATTTTTTTATAAAACGATCCAAATTTACGTTCATCTTATTCTTTATCATTGTCTGATTCCAAAAACATATAAATATGTTATATTTGGATTAAAAACAAGCTCTGAAAATTAAAAATATAAAAATTATTATCAAAATTAAATTGTCCTAATCAATTTAAAAACACCTTCATCTTATTCCTTGTCGGTTCCTGATTCCAAAAACATATAGATATGATATGTTTGGATTAAAAACACGCTCAGAAAGTTAAAACGAAGAGAGGTACAGAAAAGCGTGCTATCCTTCTCAGCGCAAGTACTACCCCGCTCTTCTTGTCAATTTCACTGCCTTTGTCGTGCGCGGTGGACTGACGATGCTACGAGTGTGGCTTTGCGTTCAGTTTCATTCTGTGAGTTCGACAGCTACTTGACTAAATGTTGTATTTTCGCCTTACGCGACTTGTTAACTTTCTGAGCGTGTTTTTAATCCAAACATATCACATCTATATGTTTTTGGAATCAGGAACCCACAAGGAATAAGATGAAATTGTTTTTAAATCGATTTCGGAAATTTTATTTTAATAATAATTTTTATATTTTTAATTTTCAGAGCTTGTTTTTAATCCCAATATAACATATATATATATGTTTTTGGAATCAGAAAATGATGAAGAATAAGATGAACGTAAATTTGGATCGTTGTAAAAACAAATCATTTTTTTTACAATTTTCAGATTTTTAATGACCAAAGTCATTAATTGATTTTTAAGCCACCAAGCTGAAATGCAATACCGAAGTCCGGGCTTCGTCGGAGATTACTTGACCAAAATTTCAACCAATTTGGTTGAAAAATGAGAGCGTGACAGTGCCGCCTCAACTTTCACGAAAAGCCGGATATGACGTCATCAAAGGTATTTATCGAAAAAAAGAAAAAAACATCCGGGGATATCATTCCCAGGAACTCTCATGTCAAATTTCATAAAGATCGGTCCAGTAGTTTAGTACAGTGAATCGCTCTACACACACACACACGCACAGACAGACACACATACACCACGACCCTCGCCTCGATTCCCCCCCTCTATGTTAAAACATTTAGTCAAAACTTGACTTAATGTAAAAAGAGAGAGAGAGAGAGAGAGAGAGAGAGAGAGAGAGAGAGAGAGAGAGAGAGAGAGAGAGAGAGAGAGAGAGAGAGAGAGAGAGAGAGAGAGAGAGAGAGAGAGAGATGAAAAGTTTAAGAAAAAAGTAAAAAGAAAGAGAAAAGATATATAAAGAAAGAAGAATGCAAAACAACAACAAAAGCAACAAAATGTAAAATGCCAGCTGTCTGTTGATATAATACAAAGCACGTTGCTTTTTTTCTTGGTAGCAATGCAGCTGCTGTGTAAAGTGGGCTTACATCCCAAAGTGTCTATTGTTAATCACTTGTAGAAATTTGTGTGGGCACAGTTCTTTCCTTGTATAATATTTTACTGACCATTTCCGATCTGGCCAGGCTGAAGAAAATAGGGTTAAAAAGCCGTCCCTCCACTGCCGGGTCCACTTGGACACATACCAACATCTAACATCATGCATGCTATAATTATGTGCAACTCGGAAATGCAATTTGTTGATGAGTTTATTTATTTAACGCTACTGGTACGTATCTATCGACAAAACTAGGTTATAAAAGCATTCCCACCATGCAGGAAGCAAGCAGAATGTTAAACAAGTCGCGAAAGGCGAAATTACTACATTTAGTGAAGCTGTGGAACTCACAGAATGAAACTGAACGCACTACATTTTTTTCACAATGACCGTAGTCCGCCGCTAGTGCAGTGCAAAAGGCAGTGAAAGTGACGAGCCTGTTTAGCGCGGTAGCGGTTGCGCTGTGCTGCATAGCACGCTTTACTGTACCTCTCTTCGTTTTAACTTTCTGAGCGTGTTTTTAATCCAAACATATCATATCTATATGTTTTTGGAATCAGGAACCGACAAGGAATAAGATGAACTTGTTTTTAAATCGATTTCGGACATTTAATTTTAATCATAATTTTTATATTTTTAATTTTCAGAGCTTGTTTTTAATCCGAATATAACATATTTATATGTTTTTGGAATCAGAACATGATGAAGAATAAAATAAAAGTAATTTTGGATCGTTTTATAAAAACATTATTTTAATCACAATTTTCAGATGTTTAATGACCAAAATCATCAATTAATTTTTAAGCCTCCATGCTGAAATGCAATACCGAAGTCCGGCCTTCGTCGAAGATTGCTTGGCCAAAATTTCAATCAATTTGATTGAAAAATGAAGGTGTGACAGTGCCGCCTCAACTTTTACAAAAAGCCGGATATGACGTCATAAGACATTTATCGAAAAAAAGAAAAAATCTTCTGGGGATATCATACCCAGGAACTCTCATGCAAAATTTCATAAAGATCGGTCCAGTAGTTTACTCTGAATCGCTCAAAGGATAAGGATAAGATTTTATATAGTCCATGAGGGTAACCTCACAGAAATTCGGGCTGCTTTCTCCCTGGGGAAAGCGAGCTGCCATACAGTATACGGCGCTACACATTTTTTTTTTCCTGCATGCGTGTATTCATGTTTCCAAGCCCTGAGACTTAATGCCGTGTGAGATGGAATTTTTTTTACACTTTATTTCAAGTCACACGGGTATTTGGTGGACATTTTTATCTATGCCTATACAATTTTGCCAGGAAAGACCCTTTTGTCAATCGTGGGATCTTTAACGTGCACACCCCAATGTAGTGTACACGAAGGGACCTCGGTTTTTCGTCTCATCCGAAAGACTAGCACTTGAACCCACCACCTAGGAAAGGGGGGAGAAAATTGCGGCCTGACCCAGGCCTGAACACGCAACCTCTCGCTTCCGAGCGCAAGTGCGTTACCACTCGGCCACCCTACACACACGCACACACAGACACACACAGACACACACAGACACACACACACACACACACACCACGACCCTCGTCTCGATTCCCCCTCTATGTTAAAACATTTAGTCATAACTTGACTAAATGTAAAAACAAAGGATTACTGTACTCAGAGAAGCAGAATGTTGATTGTTGGTACGTATCCAAGTGGAGGGCTGGTCTTATCTCATGACAACAAAGCCTGGGCAGATCTGAGATGGAAGGACGATACCTTTAAATCGCGACAAAACTTATCCTTGAAAATATTGAGCACTGTTGTTTTTGTTCTTGTGAGACAATGCAGCTGCTGTGACAAGGGAGCTGCCATTACCAAGTTTTACTTGTACATCAGTCTGGAAAGTCGGTAGGTGTAAAGGGAGAACTTAAATCGAGATAAAACTACCCCCCCCCTTCCCACCCCCCTCTCTGTTACTTTTGTAGATGTTTTTGCTGATCTTCTTTATCACCCCCCCCCCCCCCCCCCCGTAATATAGGTCCCTGCCACCACACACACACACCCAATCCTCTACTCTCAGCCTCCTCCCCCATCCTTGAATCATTACACACTGACTTCTTCTCCTTTTCTTTTATTTCAATTTCTCTTTTAAACTAACAAAAACTGCAATTATATACATGTACGTATGCATTTTTTTTTCAGGGACAGAACATCAGTTTTTCCCCTCAATGTTGTCCTCGCCATGACATCCACAAGTAATCGGAAAGACCGTGGTAGGATCCCTCGTGCTCCCAGACTCAAGGGCGGCCTCGTAACCCCCTTTGACGGACATTTATTCCCCCCTCTGCTTCTTTCTCTCTGTAAACTTGTAGGGCTAGTTATTTTTCGGTAACTTACCCAACAACCAAAATCACTTACCCAACAACGGGCCTGAATCCTCGATAGCTCATGGGTAGAGACTGTACACATTGTGGATCTACTTTTTGCGACTCAAAAGTTCAGAACACTCTAATGTACAAAATATACATTTCTGGAGCAAACATACAACCATACCGCATTTAAACCAGCAACTACAGGCTTGAACACATGAATCTCAATATAAAATCCATGAGTTTGGTTGTTTTCTGAATTCAGATCTGCCGTGCACAATCGTTTATCGCTAGCAAGATTCCAAGGAAAAGTAACTCTCATACTGTGTCTAGTGACACGAGTAGTTCCCCTTCCAGATTTCGGCTGCATCGACAAGACTGCAATCCGACGGTCAGTTTTCAACAATATTTCATTTTATAAACAGATCACACGCAATCAATTGCAAACATTTAATCAACTTAAAGAACATGCAGCGGTTTCATACACTATTTTTCCCCAGAAAACTGAACTTCATACAGTTTTTAACGTTGGAACACGCGTGTAAAACTTCGTCTGCTAGTCACATTCGAGGAAAGAACATTTCCTGAGCGATACCAAAACATGAACAGAACACACACTGTCTGCCTTTACCGCCACAGCAGAATGACAACATAACTGTGTACTTGATTTTAGTTCAAAACATGGAAACTGACAAGAAGTGTTAACAGAATTGAATGATTTGCACGGAACTATACAACCGCGCATTAATCGATCGCCTGCGCAGGTAGACTGGTTGGGTGAATATGATTCGATCAAACTTTCGCACAAAAACTCCTCTTTTCTTTGAATAACTGAAGAAAGGAGGAATAAAGAGGTTACATACCTCGTCTCAGTGATTATCAAAAATAATGGTCTCAGTTCGCGGTCATGAAAAAGCTCGCTGAAGCTCGCATTTTTCATGATCCGCTAACTTCGACCATTATTTTTGATAATCACTGAGACTCGGCATGTAACCTCTACATCTACAGCCATCTAAACCCTCCACTCGAATACTCGCTTCGATTTTTCTGTCTCTATCGGGGTTTGGCTTTTTCATGCCCGGGTCAACTGACAAAGAAGTCTCTTTCGCTTGATTTTTCCCCTTTTTACATTTAGTCAAGTTTTGACTAAATGTTTTAACATAGAGGGGGGAATCGAGACGATGGTCGTGGTGTATACATGTATGTGTGTGTGTGCGTGTGTGTGTGTGGGCGTGTGTGTGTGCGTGTGTGTGTGTCTGTGTGAGTGTGTGTGTGTGTGTGTGTGTGAGTGTTTGTGTGTGTGTAGAGCGATTCAGAGTAAACTACTGGCCCGATCTTCATGAAATTTTTCATGACAGTTCCTGGGTATGATATCCCCAGATGTTTTTTTTTCACTTTTTCGATAAATGTCTTTGATGACGTCATATCCGGCATTTTGTAAAAGTTGAGGCGGCACTGTCACACCCTCATTTTTCAATCAAATTGATTGAAATTTTGGCCAAGCAATCTTCGACGAAGGCCGGACTTTGGTATTGCATTTCAGCTTGGAGGATTAAAAATTAATTAATGACTTTGGTCATTAAAAATCTGAAAATTGTAATTAAATTTTTTTTTATAAAACGATCCAAATTTACGTTTATCGTATTCTTCATCATTTTCTGATTCCAAAAACATATAAATATGTTATATTCGTATTAAAAACAAGCTCTGAAAATTAAAAATATAAAAATTATGATTAAAATTAAATTTCCTAAATCGATTTAAAAACAATTTCATCTTATTCCTTGTCCATTCCTGATTCCAAAAACATATAGATATGATATGTTTGGATTAAAAACACGTTCAGAGAGTTAACAAGAATAGAGATATAGAAAAGCGTGCTATTCTCCTCAGCGCAACCGCTCCCGAACTTTTCTGGATTGTTAATTTCACTGCCTTTGCCACGAGCGGCGGGCAGACGATGCTACGAGTGTACAGTCTTGCGGAAAAAATGCAATACATTCAGTTGCATTCTGTGAGTTCGACTGAGCTTGACAAAATGTTGTATTTTCGCCTTACCCGACTTGTTTTCTTTCTTTCCAGAGTTCATGGCTTTGGAGACGTGAACGTGTGATACTTTCTCTCTCTCTCTCTCTCTCTCTCTCTCTCTCTCTCTCTCGAACATATTACCGACGTGAGATCATGTGACCAAGGAAATGCACGCACTGGTCAATCTTCTCAGTGTCTCCCTTCGGACCTGACCTTTGATCGCTGTTGTGTCACAAGAAAATTGGCAATATAATCGTGTGTCTGTATCGATATAATACACGTCCGACATAGGACATACCATGTCAGTAAATAACGGGTGTACGTGTACGCGGACATGCACTTGTGTTCGATCTAGATGAGTGTTGTATTGACTATGCTAAAGCCACCTACATCCCCGATCACCCCATCCAGTCCCCTCTTGGTCATGGGCAGATTGTCTAACCAGTAAACCATTTGAACCTTGGGAGTCTCGCCCACCCCCAAACCCCCATGCCCACCCCCAACATACACGCACTTATCATTATGCCCCGGTCTTTCTTCATCATTATTCTGTTTCGTTCCTCATACATGGTACAGAAAGACCGGGGCATAAGTGTGTGTATGTTTATGCGATGGAACAGAACAGTCATATGACCTATTTGTCCTTCCCCTTCTAATACGGATGGTATTACATTTTATCGGCAGTTTCTAGCATTCGGTTGATTTTTGCCTGTCATGTTTCTAAGCCTACAACGGCAACGTAGTACGTAATAGCGTGACTTAACTTGATTTGACTGCTTTTCTCCACAGAATGAGCGGAGGTCTGTAAGAGCCAGGACTCGTACTTGCCAAGAGAAACGGGTTGGATAATACCGAGCGCGATCAATGTCCAAATATCTCCCCTGCCTTTCCTTTCCCTCTGGGTAACCAAGTTTTTCAAGCGTATTGGATCTCCGGCGAAGTGTACCCGACAAGGCCCCTTCTACATTTAACGTCATACGACAAATAAAAAATGACAGCAGCCTCATCCCTTTCGCTTTCTGAAGATCCTTTTTCCAATTTCGGACTTTCAAAAAATCAATTCCCTGAACTCCTGACCGCCCCCAGCCCCCCCCCCCCCCCCCCCCCCCCCTACCCCTACCCCGCCCCACCCCCATCTCACTTTCTCGGTCCTCCCATGTCAGCATGCTGTAGTTCAAGTTCTTAGCAAGCAGAACCGACTTCATCTTTGTGATCAACGCAGATGGTTGCAAATGCCTCCAATTGGAAGCATTTTACCATCAATTTTGGAAACGGGTATTGAAATGTGAGGAAATAACGGTTCCAACTGATCATTTTTTCCGGTCACTAGACTGTGAAATCATGGAATCTCTTCTTTCCCCCAATTACGAAAGAAAAGGCATAGAATTCAAATGTCCAAAACAAAGCTAAACTTCCAACTTTACAGCACGGTCACCTGATTTATTCCACAAAATGTCACAAGTGATTTGGCTAAAAGAAGGCCTTTTTACAGACAGAATATATAAATGTCCGGAACTCTTGCCCTCTCATCCTACAACCCCAACCCTTACTTTTCCCCCTCCTCCCCCACGCCTCCCGATGTCAGCTTGACCTCTCTCAAGCCTCGTGGCTTTTGGCGAGTCTTTAACAATACTACACATGATGGGTTGGCTGTAAGGTTGAGAGGCATGTCCGCATGAAAAGGTTCTTCATCTTCTGCAAGCAAACACTGATTCAATCATCTCGTCTGCGTCGATCCATTTCAGGAATTGTGGAGAGGGTCCGGTATATGATATTACTGCGATTGGCTTGGCCTGCCAGACATATTTTTTCTTCCATATGCTTAAATTGAATCTAAAAAATGTATTCGGATACTCATATATCCCGACTCTGTCTATGTCTTCCCCTCACGCGCAAGTGCGCACACGCACGCACGCACGTACACACACACGCACACACACACGCAAGTACAAAAAAAGCCACGCCACTCAGGGAATTAAGAACGGGAACGGGAACTTTCTTGATGACACTGTGATCGTCCAAGTGGCAGAGTTATTTCCCGTGGTCAGAAATCTGCACATGCTGTTCCCATTAGCGCTTACTATTGTTGCTTCGCAATATTGATTGAGTGCGTATTTTACAGCGTAGAAACTGAGTGATCATATTGTACTGCGAAGAAAATGTGGGTGTTGGATTTTGAGACTTCCCAACTGAACTCTGCGCGTTGGTCAAAAGGACACAGTTCGGCTTCCCACGACTTTGTTGCAATATTGTGGAGAATATTTCTGGTGCAGTGATGCGCGCGTGTGTGTGTGTGTGTGTGTGTGCGCGCGCGTGCGTATGTGCGAATTCTTTTGCAATCACGCACGAATGCCTGTGTGTAGGTATGTGTGTTGGCATGTGCGTGTGCTTGGCATGAAGCCTGTCTGCGTCCGTCCACGTTCAATTTGCGTGTGTTGTTCCCACACACATTCTCGTTTTTTTACGTGTACAACAGTTTTCCCCCCGACAACCCTCAGATCACTGAACTCGCCATTCATTTGTCTGCTGACTTCAATTAAATGAAGCGAATCCCCCAGCGGGAAAAAAAATGATATAGCTAAAAATGAGAATCATAATTCTTTGGCTCTTGCCCAAGGGAAATCAGATGCAAGTATGCATGTACACATACGCAGGATGTGTCTCCTGCAGATTTGTCATTTTCGCAAATGGGGCTTATGTTGGTGCTCCTGGGGGTGGTTGCAGGGGGATGGGGCTTATTTTGGTGCTATTGGGGGTGGTTGTAGGGGGATGGGGCTTATGTTGGTGCTCCTGGGGGTGGTTGTAGGGGGATGGGGCTTATGTTGGTGCTCCTGGGGGTGGTTGTAGGGGGATGGGGCTTATGTTGGTGCTATTGGGGGTGGTTGTAGGGGGATGGGGCTTATTTTGGTGCTCCTGGGGGTGGTTGTAGGGGGATGGGGCTTATGTTGGTGCTCCTGGGGGTGGTTGTAGGGGGATGGGGCTTATGTTGGTGCTCCTGGGGGTGGTTGTAGGGGGATGGGGCTTATTTTGGTGCTCCTGGGGGTGGTTGTAGGGGGATGGGGCTTATGTTGGTGCTCCTGGGGGTGGTTGTAGGGGGATGGGGCTTATGTTGGTGCTATTGGGGGTGGTTGTAGGGGGATGGGGCTTATGTTGGTGCTATTGGGGGTGGTTGTAGGGGGATGGGGCTTATTTTGGTGCTACTGGGGGTGGTTGTAGGGGGATGGGGCTTATTTTGGTGCTCCTGGGGGTGGTTGTAGGGGGATGGGGCTTATTTTGGTGCTCCTGGGGGTGGTTGTAGGGGGATGGGGCTTATGTTGGTGCTACTGGGGGTGGTTGTAGGGGGATGGGGCTTATGTTGGTGCTCCTGGGGGTGGTTGTAGGGGGATGGGGCTTATTTTGGTGCTATTGGGGGTGGTTGTAGGGGGATGGGGCTTATGTTGGTGCTCCTGGGGGTGGTTGTAGGGGGATGGGGCTTATGTTGGTGCTCCTGGGGGTGGTTGTAGGGGGATGGGGCTTATGTTGGTGCTATTGGGGGTGGTTGTAGGGGGATGGGGCTTATGTTGGTGCTATTGGGGGTGGTTGTAGGGGGATGGGGCTTATGTTGGTGCTATTGGGGGTGGTTGTAGGGGGATGGGGCTTATGTTGGTGCTATTGGGGGTGGTTGTAGGGGGATGGGGCTTATGTTGGTGCTATTGGGGGTGGTTGTAGGGGGATGGGGCTTATTTTGGTGCTATTGGGGGTGGTTGTAGGGGGATGGGGCTTATGTTGGTGCTACTGGGGGTGGTTGTAGGGGGATGGGGCTTATTTTGGTGCTATTGGGGGTGGTTGTAGGGGGATGGGGCTTATGTTGGTGCTCCTGGGGGTGGTTGTAGGGGGATGGGGCTTATGTTGGTGCTCCTGGGGGTGGTTGTAGGGGGATGGGGCTTATGTTGGTGCTATTGGGGGTGGTTGTAGGGGGATGGGGCTTATGTTGGTGCTATTGGGGGTGGTTGTAGGGGGATGGGGCTTATGTTGGTGCTATTGGGGGTGGTTGTAGGGGGATGGGGCTTATGTTGGTGCTATTGGGGGTGGTTGTAGGGGGATGGGGCTTATTTTGGTGCTCCTGGGGGTGGTTGTAGGGGGATGGGGCTTATGTTGGTGCTATTGGGGGTGGTTGTAGGGGGATGGGGCTTATGTTGGTGCTATTGGGGGTGGTTGTAGGGGGATGGGGCTTATGTTGGTGCTATTGGGGGTGGTTGTAGGGGGATGGGGCTTATTTTGGTGCTCCTGGGGGTGGTTGTAGGGGGATGGGGCTTATGTTGGTGCTCCTGGGGGTGGTTGTAGGGGGATGGGGCTTATGTTGGTGCTATTGGGGGTGGTTGTAGGGGGATGGGGCTTATGTTGGTGCTATTGGGGGTGGTTGTAGGGGGATGGGGCTTATGTTGGTGCTATTGGGGGTGGTTGTAGGGGGATGGGGCTTATGTTGGTGCTCCTGGGGGTGGTTGTAGGGGGATGGGGCTTATGTTGGTGCTATTGGGGGTGGTTGTAGGGGGATGGGGCTTATGTTGGTGCTATTGGGGGTGGTTGTAGGGGGATGGGGCTTATGTTGGTGCTATTGGGGGTGGTTGTAGGGGGATGGGGCTTATGTTGGTGCTCCTGGGGGTGGTTGTAGGGGGATGGGGCTTATGTTGGTGCTATTGGGGGTGGTTGTAGGGGGATGGGGCTTATGTTGGTGCTCCTGGGGGTGGTTGTAGGGGGATGGGGCTTATGTTGGTGCTCCTGGGGGTGGTTGTAGGGGGATGGGGCTTATGTTGGTGCTATTGGGGGTGGTTGTAGGGGGATGGGGCTTATGTTGGTGCTCCTGGGGGTGGTTGTAGGGGGATGGGGCTTATGTTGGTGCTCCTGGGGGTGGTTGTAGGGGGATGGGGCTTATTTTGGTGCTCCTGGGGGTGGTTGTAGGGGGATGGGGCGGACTTAGAAACAGCGTGTAGGAAGGGAGGGGAAGGGGTCGAGAAAAATGTATTAGCAGCGTGAATCGATAAGCAAAGCATGCAAGCTATTTTTATTCTGTTGTAATTTTGTATTTGTTATGTTTCCCCCCTCCTTCTTCAGAGAAGATGTTTCATAGTGAAGAGAGAGAGAGAGAGAGAGAGAGAGAGAGAGAGAGAGAGAGAGAGAGAGAGAGAGAGAGAGAGAGAGAATTGAATTGAATTGAACTTTATTTTACAAGGATTTAGATTTAAGGCTACGCCTTTTCTTACAATCTGTCCTTGGGACGCATAGACACACAATTATATAATAAAAATACAAAAATAAAAAAATAAAAAAAATAATAATAATAAATAAAAAATAAAAAAAAGTTAACCAACAAAAGGAGGTCGGAAAACGTGATAATAAAGATGACGATGATGATGATGATGACGATAATGATGATGATAATGATGATGATGATGATAAAGATGAGGCATGAAGAGCATACATATGTGGTTATTCATAAAATCAAATGCATACTATGCAGGTAATTATAAATACAAGCTGGTGGCAATCGAACATGTAGCAATAGAGTAACAAAAATATGTTCAGAATATACAATGCACAGCATATTTTTGACGTAATACTAAGTTTGGTAAGTCAAAAGGCGTTAAACTACTCAGACATTAAGTGGTTTTTTACACATTTTTTAAAACTTTTTAATGACTTTAGGTGCTTAAAGGATGATGGAAGTGAATTCCAAACTGAAGTACCCGAAAAAGCAATACTGGTCTTATACAGGTCAATTCGTGGAATTGGTGGGATCAAGTTGACCGACCCATATCTGTGGGTAGCTTTATTAAATAATGATGTAATGTAAATCGGCACTTTACCGTGATACAATTTATGCATGAAAATGGCTTTGTTTAACTTGAGATGCTTTTCCAGTGGAAGAAAGTTAAGCATTTTTAATTTCATATCTGTTGAGGCATTATCCTTTACGATGAGTTTGGCCGAGCGACGATAGAGAGAGTCTAACTTTTTCAAGTGGACATCACTGCTGCCATCCCAGAGCGTCGAAACATAATTAATGTGAGGCATTACATGAGCATGGTGGAACATTTCCAGAGTCCTTCTGTCGGTATATTGCTTTAACTTGGATAGGAGGAAAACGTTCTTGGCTACTTTCTTGCAAATATGCTGTATTTGTGCCTGCCACTTGAATTCACAATCAAGAATTACCCCTAAAACGCGATGCTGTTGAACTTGTTCAATTGATTGCGTACCAATAGTAAGATTTAGTTTGAGTGGAGAAATCTGATGTTTTTGTCTGGTTGCAATTACCATACTTTTAGTTTTTATTGGATGGACAAGCATAGCATTAGCACTACACCAGTTATTTACATCGTTTAAAGCTGTTTGAAGGGAGGACTCTATTACTGTAACAGACTTTCCACTTGAGTGAAGAGAAGAATCGTCAGCAAAAAAATCACTTCTTACATTACTGTCAGAAATGTGCAGTGGCAGATCATTGATATACAGACAGAACAAGATCGGCCCAAGCACTGACCCTTGAGGCACCCCGCACTTCACAGTCTCCTCAGTAGATATTTTACAGTTTAGGGCAGTATATTGAGATCTGTCCTGTAAATAGGAAGCAAAAAAGTTACACACTGAACTGTTTCTGAGATACAACTGTAATTTCTTCAGTAAAATTGAATGATCAACAAGATCAAACGCTTTTTTAAAGTCGAGAAACACAGCACCACTGATTTCAGATCGGTTTGTTGCAGACAACCAGGTGTCGCATAGCGTGGTAAGGGCGCTGTGACAAGAGTGATTTGTTCGAAAACCAGATTGAAATAGATGGAAAAGGTTTCTGCTTTCTATGTACGCGAGCAAATGTTTGTGAATATGTTTTTCCAATGGTTTGGATAAAATGGGTAATAAGGAAATGGGTCTAAAATTATTTGGGTCGGATAAATTTCCGCCTTTATGGAGTGGAATTACTTTTGCTCTTTTCAGTAAACTAGGTACAGTATTTTGCTTTATGCAGAGATTATACGCATAGGTGAGTGGCTCCACAATATATGGTAGAGCTAATTTGGCCAAGTAAGGAGGAATCTTGTCAGGACCCATGGACTTTTTATTCTCAAGGCCTTCTAGCGCCTTACCTACCTCATGCACTGCCATGTCTGGAATAGTAAAAAAAATCGTCCGGTTTACATTTGTCATTGCAAAAATCATGTAATTTTGTGAGAGAGACTTCAAGGTCAGAATCAGGACTGTCGCATTTTGCAGATTCATTTAGCCTATTGGCAAGGGACAAAAAATGGTTATTAAAATCTTCAGGGGAGATGGTTGTGGCAGACCGATTTGAGTTCTGTTTAGATTTACCTAATATGTTATTAACAGCACGCCAAACAGTTGCAATATCTTTCTTGTCCTCGATTAATGTATTAAAGTAATTTGCTTTTGCTTGACGTGTTAATTCTGTCACTTTATTCCTTTGTTTCTTAAAATCAGACTTCATGTTGTTTGCTTTGTAAAAATCACGCAGGGACATGGCTTCTATAATCTGTTCCGTCAACCATGGGGGAAGAGATGGATATTTCACTCTGTGGTGACGTAGTGGGGCATGCTTATCCACTATAGGATAAAATATATCTAAAAGGGCGCCCAACGCTTCGTCAGCAACAACATGATTAAACACAGAGGAAAATGGTGCTAAACTGAGATCAAAGAAGAATTTAGTTTCATCAAACGTTTTAAAGCTTCTATATTCAATAGTTGTATGGCCCTTGTGCACCGGCTTAGGTAACTTGAACGACCAAGAACAAAATACTGAACAATGGTCACTGATGCTTGAAGGTACAGTTTTCACGTTTGACACCATGGAAGTATTATTAGTGTAAATGTGGTCAATCAACGTTGATGTTGTATCAGTCAATCTGGTTGAGGTGTTCACAAGTTGATGGAATCCAAAGAGAGATGTAACTGAGCGCCAGGCTGTCTGGGTTTTATGCAAGTCTATGTTAAAATCACCAAGTAACAAAACATTGCGATTATTACATTTGATGTTATCCATCAAATCAATAAAATCGTCAGACCAAGCTGAATTGGATGCGGGATTTCTATATACAAAACCGAGGAGAAAAGAATTCGAATTCTTATAAGAAATTTCAAGCCAAAGGCATTCAATACTTTTCACTTCCAGATCAGCCCTGCGCTTAACAAACTTTGCAATGGAATCATGGACATAAACAGCAAGACCAGTATGTTGTACTTCCATACTGTCGCGTCGGATAACAGAATAGTGAGGTATCCGCAACATATCATCACAGATGCGTGAGTCCAGCCTAGTCTCTGAAATCCCAAACAAATGGGTTATGGGAGAATGTTGATTTAATAACACGCAGAGATCAGGAATTTTGTTCAAGAGATGATAAATGTTTAAGTGTCCGATATTCAGTCCTGCGGCTGGAGCTAGTGCCGACATGCTTATAAATGTTAAGAGTACACGCAGAAGCAGACACAATCCGCACACACTGGACGTTGTAGAGTGAAAGTTCAAGATTTGCTAGAAAAGGCAAAGTCCTTGTCGTCTACGAATTACACAATAGAGTTCTAAACAATGTGCTACGACGGGTCGATCAGACGATATGGAGAAGTGCTAGAACCGAAGGGAAGGAAACACACTCTTTCCTCAGTGTCCACGTCACGTCACACAGACAGGCAGTCCGAGTACAACGCAAGGCACAACTAGAAACACAGGTATAGTCACTGCACAAGGTGCAAAAACGCTTCGAACTTGATCGTAAGATTTTAAGCGTAACACAAGCTCTAGGTTGTATAACACTACAAGAAAATTGAACCAAATAATGTTTGTCCAAGGCGACCCGGCGATCGCGCTCACACACACACACACATACACATACACATACACATGCACTCACGCACAGACACACTGACATACATATATACACACACACACACACACACACACACTAGCTAGTTGCTGCATTTGATGCTGTTTGTGACTATGCACGGAGCAGATACAACGCTCAATACTGTTAAACAAACTGAAATATTCCGACCAGTCCGAAGGTCACCTAACTTACACAGCCTTCAGTTTTAAGCTTTTAACACATCAGCTGAGTTGAAATTAAATTCAGCAGCTGAACTGCATTTGCACTGAGCTGTGACGACAGGTGCGGCAGTTGGACACGGTCAGCAGACTGGCTGTAGACAGGTGGGTGTCCGGGGGGAGGGACCGCAAACTGCTGATGACTGGTAGGGCGAATTTGCGGACAGGGGCGAATGGGCGGCGCAATTGCGCTGCTTGCGTATTGCCAAATTGGTTGCGTTGGCGTGGTCACTGCATGCGCCAGTTGACCGACAGACTCTCGTGTAGACTGGGTGGGCGGGTAGGTAAATGGAGGGGGCAGGTTAACAGGGGTACGGGTGGGAATAAGTGAAGGGTAGTGGTGGGAGGACGGCGGGGGTGGAGGTGGTGGAGGGTAGGAGTGGGAATGGTGGTTTGGGATGGAACGTGCACCCGTGTCCTCATTAGAGTGTCTGTGTGGAGGCTGCTTGCGACGAGAAAGGTCGCGGTTGTCCTGGTCATGGTTCTTTGCTTGATGAGCGTCATCGCTGGAGCGGCGGTCCTCTTTCAAGTTGGGTGTGTCGGCATATTTGATGTTAATAGCCAGTTTGGCAGTGCCCTTTGCGCTGGGGTGAATATGATCGCTGTAGAGCGCCAATCTCGGTGCACCACTGCTCGCAGTGAAGCTGCTGGAGTTGTCTACAAAGACAGCATCAAGACGTCGGCAGGCAGCTTCCAGGTTTCTATTTGAGGGAAGGATGGAGTTGTTGAAAGTGTGTCGACCTTTTGCTGGCAGGATGGAGCTGAGACAGACTCTGGCATTAGGAAAGGCTTTGCGGCACAGTCCAATTATGTCGGCCCACTCTTTCTCCGACACAGGTCCCATCTTGCAACTGTTGACGCCAACATGAACAGTCACACGATTCACTGCTGCTTGAGGAGATGTGGCATTGCCGTGCAGCCATTTGCACAGGTCATACACTGTCATACCAGACACGCATACTTTTTGCAGAATCTCACCCTTTGGTGCCAGTCGTTGTGGGTCGACATGCTTGATGACAGAATCGCCGATCAAGAGCATGGTTGACTGGCCGGCAACCGAAAGAGTGGACAATGTTTCTTGGGGTGATGTTGGTTTCTGTCTGTCCACACATTCATCAGGGTTTTCCTTAAGTGGGTGTACCGACTCGGACTGGGAGAGTGTGGACTCGCTGGGGGAGTTGTCGGATAGGGCGGCAAAGGAGTTAGTGGTGGGGACAGCATACATGAGAGGAGGGGAGGGAGGAATAGCGATCCCAACATAGCGAGGGCTTTGTTGCACACAGTTCTCTGTTGCAGAGAGTTGGCAAGGGGGAAGTGTGGTCCGGTTGGCATTGCCATTGGCAGCAGTTACAGTTTGAACTGCTTGAGAGTAGCTTTTCTTTGATTTAACCTCACGGCGCGCTTCCTGCAGCTGGCGTTTTATTTAGAGAGAGAGAGAGAGAGAGAGAGAGAGAGAGAGAGAGAGAGAGAGAGAGAGAGAGAGAGAGAGAGAGAGAGAGAGAGAGAGAGAGAGAGAGAGAGAGAGAGATCCGAAAGTATAATTCTGGGACAAACTAAAACCCCACAGCAACATTATATATAAAGCGCGAAAAAATAATTATTGCAACAATTTTGGATATTCAAAAATGCAGAACCGTTTTATTTTATTCCAACTTTTCACTCCATTAAAGACATTTGACGTTATTTAGTGGCACACTTTTTGAATTGAAGATTTCAATCACAAGGGTCAAGTGACAGCTGCTCCCCAAAAAATACAAAAAATAAAAATCATAATCAAACAAATACGTTAGGTTCCGATTAAAACATAAAGGAAAATTCAGAACAGGCTAAATTCAGCAATGCGAGAGAGAGAGAGAGAGATGATGATGGAACTTTATTTTTCAAGGATAGAGGTTTAAGGCGACGCCTTTTCTTACAACCGGTCCTTACTTCTAATACAAATGTCTAATAAATGATAAACAAGTACCCCGGTAAAGCAACATGACAAATAAACAAAGTAAACGAACGAACCAGCAAACAATCGACAAGTAAGCAAAAAAGCAAATAAACATAAACAACAAAATGACAAAGTAAGCAAGATACAAATCGAAAGCGAAACATGCAACATGTTAATTAAGTTTACACATGTAAAGTGATCGACGGTTTGTTTGTTTGCTTAACGCCCAGCCGACCACGAAGGGCCATATCAGGGCGGTGATCGACGGGAAAATTCACACGATACCAACGTTTACACTAATGCTAATAATGATTATATGGTGTAAATGATGATGATGAAGATGTTGATGATGATGATGATGATGATGATGATGATCAAGTGATGATGATGATGATGATGATGATGATGATGATGATGATGATGATGATAATGATGATGATGATGTTGATGATGGAAAATCGCAACATAAATTCCACATAATACATATAATAAAGAACATATTTGTGTAATTCATAAAGCTTTGCCAATTGTTGACAGCTACTTGCACGTGTTAAGACTAGTATAGCCATCTAGGTAGACATAAAATGATTATGCAGAGCTTGTTTAAAACTCTTTAGTGAGGTTAATGATCTTATTACAGACGGAATGGAGTTCCACACCATAGCGCCAGAGAAGGCTTGACTAGTTTTGAACAAATCAATCCTGGGTATTGGTGGTAGAAAATTGATAGACCCGTACCTTTCGGTGACTCTGTGAAATAGGTCCTGAATATAGATGGGCACTTCGCCATGATATACTTTATACATCATTACAGTCTTATTAAACTGTAACTGTTTAACTAGCGGCAGGTAGTTTAGATTCTTTAACTTCAAATCAGCTGATAATTGTGGACCATTTAACATGATTTTAGCTGCCCGACGATGTAGAGAGTTTAACTTTTTCATGTGAATATCAGAGACGCCATCCCAAAGAGTTGATGCGTAATTAATATGGGATAAGATGTGGGCATGATAAAATAGTTTTAGTGTTGCGATATCGACATATTGCTTTAACTTTGATAGCAGAAACAAATTCTTGGATACTTTTTGACAAATATAATGTACATGAGATTGCCATTTTAATTCTTGATCGACTATCACACCCAAAACACGATGTTCCGTTACCTGCTGAACAGGTTGTGATTCCAGAGAAAGATTGAACTTAAGAGGTCGTGACTGGTGTTTTTGTCTTGTTGTAATAATCATGCTTTTTGTCTTTCCTGGGTGCACTATCATAAAATTCAGGTTACACCAACTGTTGACTTCATTCAGACTAGACTGTAAGGAAATTTCAATTTCTTGAACAGTCCTACAGCTTGTGTGAAGCGTCGAATCATCTGCAAAAAATTCCGTTTTAACTTTGGAATTAGATATATGAAGGGGGAGGTCATTAATGAATACACAAAACAAAATAGGCCCTAAAACTGACCCCTGGGGGAATCCACTCTTTAAACATCCTTTGGGAGATGTTTTACCGTTTATAGAAACATACTGTGTTCTGTTGACAAGATATGATTTAAAGAATGAACACGTTGTGGGATTGTTCACGTACAATGCGAGTTTATGTAAAAGTAATGTGTGATCTACAAGATCAAAAGCTTTCTTAAAATCAAGAAATACAGCCCCTGATATGTCCGAACGATTAATTGCCGATAGCCAGTTATCACATAGTGATGAAAGAGCTGTACTACAGGAATGTTTCGGACGAAACCCAGATTGAAAGTTGTGAAATAATTTGCACCTTTCCATGTAGTTCAGAAGATTCTTCTGGATGTGCTTCTCTAAAGGCTTTGATAAAATAGGAAGCAATGAAATTGGCCTGAAGTTATTAGGGTCAGACACATCTTTATTTTTAGGAAGTGGAACGACATTTGCCGTTTTAAATGCATCAGGAAAAATATTTTGTTCAATGCAAAGATTATACACATACGTTAGGGATTCCACTATGTACGGTAGGGCTAATTTAAGCAACGACGGGGGGATTTTGTCAGGCACCATGGATTTATTATTCTGAAGGTTTTCTATAAATTTTCCAACTTCATGTACGGCAATAGTTGGGATAGAGAATGAATCTTGTGATTTCAATTTATGAATACAAAATTCTTTTAATCTAAACAACCGGGAGTCCCCACCCTCGACTTCTTCATTTACATTTTTACATATGATCAATCGATCAGCCAAACACAGAAAGTGCTCATTGAATTTGTCAGGAGAAATGGCGCTATTTAAACTGCTATTTCTTCATTTATGGCTTGCCAAAGCGTGGCAACATCTTTTTTGTCTTCAACCAATTTATGAAAATGATTACTTTTTGCCTGGCGTACTAACTCGGTAACTCTATTGCGTTGTGCTTTAAATTCTGATTTCCTTTGATTTTGCTTAAAAAAATCACGCAGTGCCATAGCTTCTACAATCTCAGGAGTAAGCCATGGTGGTAATGTAGGGGATTTTACTCGGTGTTGCCTCAGAGGGGCATGCTTATCAACAATCGGGTAGAGTATACGTGAGAAACAATTAAGCGCCTCCTCAGCCTCAGTACAATTAAACACATCATGGAACGGAGCTGAAGATAAATCTATGAAAAACTTAGACTCGTGACATTTTTTAAAGCTCCGATATTCGATGGTTGTGTGTCCTTTTTTTATGACATTTTGGGATTATATAGTTCCATGAGCGGCAAGTCACGTAATGATCACTAATGCCAGAGTTAACCACATTAACATTCGAAACCATTGTTTTGTTATCCGTGTATATATGGTCAATTAATGTCGCTGTTGATGCAGTTATTCTTGTTGACGTTTCAACTAGTTGTTGAAGGCCAAAGAGGGGCAAAGTTGTGCACCAAGCTGTCTGTGGTTTATGCAAATCGATATTGAAGTCGCCTAATATTAATATAGGCTTATTTTGGCTCTTGATACTGAGAGAGAGAGAGAGAGAGAGAGAGAGAGAGAGAGAGAGAGAGAGAGAGAGAGAGAGAGAGAGAGAGAGAGAGAGAGAGAGAGAGAATGCGTAAAACGAGTATTTTCAAAGGATTTACGCCAAATCTGCAGGAGAGACTTATTGAATATATATTAACATGTGTGTGTGTGTGTGTGTGTGTGTGTGTGTGTGTGTGTGTGTTTGCGTGTGTTTGCGTGCGTGCGTGCGTGCGTGCGCGTATCTTTCTGTCGGTCTGTGTCTCTCTGTCTGTCTGTGTGCAAGGAACCAAACTGTCTAATGAATAACCACGACACTAACTTGACACCGATGTGCTTGCGGTATAGGCCAGAGGTTTGTTTGGGCGAAAGAAACACAGGCATGACAAATGTCACACTCTCCCGCAAGACACTCATCTATCTGTGTTTTTCCCTTTCTTACGCAATTATTTGCCCATATCCTCAGGGGTAACTGACAGCACGAGATCAATAAGAAAAAGAACCTTTTTGTTTTTGCACTCACAAAGTGATAGGTTTTGTCTTGTATGAACTACATGAGTGTGTTCCATTACAGATCGTCTGTTTTTAGCAAGTCTACTTCAAATCTGGGTTCTTTATTCCGTCATTTCACCATTAAGCTCTCAAAGTCTTAGCCATAACCCAGACTATGGCTATCTCTTATTCTATTGCAACATTAGTTGCAACCGTAATTAAACCAGATTCTGATTTATTTTTTATACATCTACAAAAATAGTCTGCATGTATGGTCGTCACAGAAGCAAATTTACACTGAATATCTCAGAATAAAGGCAATAACCACCTCTGACGTGTGAAAATATACCACACACACACACAAACGCGCATTTAGACAGACAAACAGACAGACATACACACATAGACAGACAGACACATACACACATAGAAAGACATACAGGCACACAGACACAAACAAGAAAACAAAATATCTGTCGCAACATCAATATCCTCAGACATTCCCATAACACTCTAAACCAAGTAGCCGCGCTTTCCATACCAATGTTATCAAGACCTTCCAATCATCAAGCCCTGACCAAACTTTCCACTCGTTGCAATATATCCGCCAATTTATGGCCCATTCGCTTTTACCCTGTTCCTCTGGCCCATTAATCGTTCACTCGTATTTACTTTATTACTCCTGAGACACGGACCTTCGGCGTTTATCGGATCACAGCAACATGTGGTTCACTCGGGTTTGTGTGAGTGTTCAAGAGCTCTAGCAATTCACCTGAGCTGAGTTTCTTCGTGGCGAAAGGGCTACAAGGCTTCCTTTGCCCCAGAGAAACGGGCACCGCCTATACGCGGTTATTGAAAGTGGGACCTTTCCGGTTTCAGGTTGAAACTGTTTTATTAATTCATTTGCTGGTGATACGTTTTAAGAACGCACGACATCTTTGAATGAAGAAGTTAACTTACTTGATGCCAATATTGATTTATTCTACAAACGTGAGAGAGACACTCGTGAGATAATAATCGTTCAAATCACACGAGTGTATATCATGTAAATGAGGTCATGTCAAGCAAGTCTGGCAGGGACCTTTTTCTTCACTGCTTATGATGCCAAAGTCACCAAGACAAACGTCATTATAGAAGAAAAAAAAGTGTGCTCGTTAATAGGCGACTTTCCCTGTCGGCCAGCGCCGCGAAGTCGCGCGATAAATCTGCAATACCTTGCGTGGTCTTGCGAGATCTGCCCACAGGCGGAAGGTATCGTCCACTGGACTACTACTATCACAGAAAGACTACAAGGTACGTCACTCACCTTCGAGTCTTCTGTGTTCTTGGAATCGCTTCCTGGGGAAAAATATTGTTCAAGACGGTTTGCCTCTTCCTACAGTCTGTGTAAGGTCAAATAAATACAGTTGCATGATTGTTTGAACTATATACACCTTTAGTTTTCAGCTTCCGTTCGCTGCAGGTTGTTTTTAACCATCATTTGGACGAATCTTCGTTTGCGAGCCGCTAATATCCACTTGGCGGCTAATTATGCATCCGCACCGAATATGCATACCAGCGCTCATTGGTCTAAAACATATGTAAATATTGTGAAGCATAGGGAAGCTACCCCCGGGAGTTTTCACTTTCGGTATTAGTGAAGAACCGTTTGCCACTTCATTCAAAATGAGGAAAACGTTTCAGTCGACCAATGAAAATAATCATCGAATATCCTGTTATTAACCAATGAGCGCTGGTATGCATATTCGGTGCGGATGCATAATTAGCCGCCAAGTGGATATTAGCGGCTCGCAAACGAAGATTCGTCCAAATGATGGTTAAAAACAACCTGCAGCGAACGGAAGCTGAAAACTAAAGGTGCATATAGTTCAAACAATCATTCAACTGCATTTATTTGACCTTACACAGACTGTAGGAAGAGGCAAACCGCCTTGAACAATATTTTCCCCCAGGAAGCGACTCCAAGAACACAGAAGACTCGAAGGTAAGTGACGTACCTTGTAGTCTTTCTGTGATAGTAGTAGTCCAGTTGACGATACCTTCCGCCTGTGATCTGCCTCAAGCTGCGGGCATGTTTTGATAGGTCTGTGAGAGGTTGCGGTTCAGTGCAGACACTTCGCCTTGAAAATGGTGAATGTGCACTGTGCAGCAGTGGGCTGCAGCAATGTTAGCCGCAAGAATAATCCTAAAGTTCGTTCAAAGTACCCAAGCATGGCCCGTACACAAAGGAAAGGCGATCGAGTTTTTTTTTAACAGAAGCCAGAGAACACCAGCGCTTGTGAAGCGATGGATGAATTCTCTTCGACGTCAAAATGACGTGCCATCCCGGTACTCCGTTGTCTGTTCAATAACTTTATCAGCTTCGGTTTCTTGTATCCTGAATATTGTATTTTTCTTTCTTTGAGGTATTTTTGCAACTTTGGTACTTGCAATCGCATGAAAATTCTGCTGTTCGGTAGATCAGTGATTGTAGTGTATGGAAGGAACGATAACTCTTGAGAGCAAAAAATGTGCCCGCAGGGAAGTGAACCTTCCTTATCTTTCGCACCGGAGAGCTCGTTGCTTTTTCAAATAGTGAACAGCTCGCTTTTGCTCGCAGTTCAATATTTAAAAAAACAACTCGTTGTCAAAGTATCGAAGTACGTTCATGATATGAGAGACGAGAGATGATGCATGCATGGGATCTTTTTCGTTCGCAAAAGTGCACACAGGCGTGTTCGGAAACCGAAGAGAGTGCACAAAGTTGACTCCAAGAGAGAGAGAGAGAGAGAGAGAGAGAGAGAGAGAGAGAGAGAGAGAGAGCGAGAGAGAGAGAGAGAGAGGAGAGAGAGAGAGAGAGAGAGAGAGAGAGAGAGAGGAGAGAGAGAGAGAGAGAGAGAGAGAGAGAGAGGAGAGAGAGAGAGAGAGAGAGAGAGGAGAGAGAGAGAGAGAGAGAGGAGAGAGAGAGAGAGAGAGAGAGAGAGAGAGAGAGAGAGAGAGAGAGAGAGAGAGAGAGAGAGCGAGAGAGAATGTGTGAAGAAAATTCGAACGCATAGAAGGAAATTGATTGCTGTCGACAGCTAGTAATGAGCGGTCTAACGTCTTGAGACACACTCAGGGCTCGCTCTCTAGTGCCTTCACGACAAATCAAACCAGCATCAGCATCCATTGATTCAGATTTAGTTTCTTCTTCCGCGTAGAACCAGTGCTCGATATGGAGCTTTTTGCCTGCCATTAGTACGGTTCGGTAAGATTGCGTGTGTGATTCAATTTAGTTGCTCATCTCAAGCTAATTGCTTGATTTCTATCATCAGACATTTCGTGTTGTGAGTGAACACGGAAAGAACTAATGAGTACCGCTTTATTCTTACGCAGGGTTTTAAAACACCTTAAAATCAATGTACATAAACCATAGTAGGAACGCCACCGATCTACACATTCACACACACACACACACACACACACACACACACACACACACACACACACACACACACACACACACACGAACAGACATTCTCTCCCTCACCCTCTCTCTCTCATCCCTTTAAACACAAATACACACACAAAAAAACCACGCACGCACACACATTATCACTGTAACTGGATTTCCGTTTCTTCCAAATTCTCCATCCACAAAAATCAAAGATGAGATGAACAAAAATCCCCTCATTCCTTCTATCTCTCTTTTTCCATTCTACCACCTTCCGTAGCCTCACTTCAACAGCCACAAAACTCTTATTCGTCTAAATAAATAGAAACAACAAACACACGAGACAATAACCAGTCCACGAAAGACGATTCCAATCAATAACCTTGGCTTCAAGCCCAATAAACAACAAAGCGCGGCACACTTTTGTGGCACAAATAGAGAGAGAGAGCGAGAGAGAGAGAGCAAGAGAGAGAGAGAGAGCGAGAAAGAGCGAGAGAGAGAGAGCGAGAAAGAGCGAGAGAGAGAGAGAGAGTAAGAGCGAGAAAGAGCGAGAGAGAGAGCAAGAGCGAGAAAGAGCGAGAGAGAGAGAGAGAGAGAGAGAGAGAGCAAGAGCGAGAAAGAGCGAGAGAGAGAGAGAGAGAGAGCGAGCAAGAGCGAGAAAGAGCGAGCGAGAGAGAGAGAGAGAGAGAGAGAGAGACGGACAGACAGGCACACAAAGACAGGCGCACACCCACACACTCCCTCTTCACCCCCCCTACTCTTCCGCGCATAACCTCACCCCAACAATCCCTAAATCTTCTTGATCAACCGAAACAACAAATACACAAGCCATAACATTCAATGAAAGACGATTCCAATCGATGGTCTTCTCGTCAAGAGCGTTTAACAACAAAGCGCGGCACACACTTGTGGCACAACTAAACACACAGGCTAGCGAGCGAGAAACAGAGAGAGGGAGGGCAAAATCAACACACAGGCTAGCGAGCGAGAAACAGAGAGAGGGAGGGCACAATCAATAGGTCGCAGGCCTGTCCGTGAGACACACAAACGCCTGACCAGCACGTGCAGAACGGAATATCGTAGCTGTTTTCTGTTTCTCTGCTTGCTCTCACAGCAGCTTCTTCCAAGCTCGCGTTTCGCTTCGGGGCTTGTGTTTCTGAGGTTTGTGATGAGCAGTGTTGTTTGTAGGTACAAGAAGAAGAAGAAGAAGAAGAAGAAGAAGAAGATGATGCAGATGATGATGATGATGATGACGAGGAGGAGGAGGAGAAAAAGGAGGATAACGACAACGACGAGAAGAAGAAGAAGAAGAAGAAGAAGAAGAAGAAGAAGATGATGATTATGATGATAATGATAAAGACGGCGACGACGACGACAAAGAAGAAGAAGAAGAAGATGATGATGATTAAGATGATTAAGCTGATGATGATGATAATACCGAAGACGGCGACGACAACGACGAAAGTGAAGAAGCGACAGCAAAAGAAGAGGAATAAATTCATTAAACTTTCAGGTCATTGTTCACATCGAGCATGAGGCGCATGATAGCTCAAATTACGCTTGTTCCAGCGTCGCGGACGACGCTGGTATCTGTGGTTGGGAAGAACGTGCCTGTGGAGAATTAGTCTCCAAGCCAAAGCGCGCTGACTCTCCAAGCCAAAACAATTTCAAAGCTGAAAAAAAATGTACAATTTACGCGAAACGATTAAACACAGCTTTCGGGTGTTTTTTTTAATCTAAGATGTACATAAATATACCACTCCGACCATAAGGAAAAGAAAAAAAGACACACAAAAAAAAAGACCGAGAGGAGCCGAGTCAATCCGAGACCAACCGAGAGGACGTGTTTCGCGCCGTTTCGACGTCGTTTGTTCAGATGCGGCCGGTTGGATCAGTTGCGGTCATACAGGGGCGCCTTGCACAAGAAAAGATCTTCAACAATCCCGATCATCATCATGGTACAATAATGTTTTGTGCGCCCCCATGTATGTGTTCTGTGCTAATAATGCACGGTTGTGAAATGTCCGTATACATTTTGTGGCACTATGTAATTGTTAGTGCATCCTCCGGCGGATGCTTCGTGCTAAAAATGCACTTCCATTAAAATATTGTACGCTCATGTCAGTAATATATTTTCAATTGTTTCTCTGTCAATTTCAAGTGTTTGTTTCCAATTACTTCAGTATCTCCCTGTTGCAATTCCAGGTGATTCATTATGCATGTGCCAATTTGAGGTGTTTAATTCTGATTCCTGTATTTACAGTGTAAAATTAAAACTATTGTTTTCAAACATTCCTATGACACCTGGTAATGGTTCTGTGGTTTTGTTTTTAATTAGTATTTTGTTTTTCTGCAATAAATATTTGAAATGGATCTGAGGCCGACTTACTACTTTTAGCACTCTTTTTCACCACATTCCCACGTACAGATATTGCAATATCAACTCTTCCTTTCTACCTGTTTCAAACAAGCTCTATTTTTTAATTAAAAAGTTTTTACTAAATGTCTTAACATAGAGGGGGGAATCGAGACGAGGGTCTTGGTGTATGTGCGTGTGTGTGTGTGTGTCTGTGTGTGTGTGTGTGTGTGTCTGTCTGTGTGTGTGTGTGTGTAGAACGATTCAGACTAAACTACTGGACCGATCTTTATGAAATTTGACATGAGACTTCCTGGGAATGATATTCCAGGACGTTTTATTTTTGGTTTTTTTTTTTTATAAACGTCTTTTATGACGTCATATCCGGCTTTTTTGTACAAGTTGAGGCTGCACTGTCACACCCTCATTATTCAATCAAATTGATTGAAATTTTGGCCAAGCAATCTTCGACGAAGGCCGGACTTCCGTATTGCATTTCAGTTTGGTGGCTTAAAAATTAATTAATGACTTTGGTCATTAAAAATCTGAAAATTGTAAAAAAATAAATAAATTATAAAACGATCCAAATTTACGTTCATCTTATTCTTCATCCTTTTCTGATTCCAAAAACATATAAATATATTATATTTGGATTAAAAACAAGCTCTGAAAATTAAAAATATAAAAATTATGATCAAAAATAAATTTCCGAAATCGTTTTAAAAACTATTTCATCTTATTCCTTGTCGGTTCCTGATTCCAAAAACATATAGATATGATATGTTTGGATTAAAAACACGCTCAGAAAGTTAAAACGAAGAGAGGTACAGTAAAGCGTGCTATGAAGCACAGCGCAACCGTTACCGCGCCAAACAGGCTCGTCACTTTCACTGCCTTTTGCACTAGTGGCGGACTACGTTCAGTTTCATTCTGTGAGTTCCACAGCTTGACTAAATGTAGTAATTTCGCCTTACGCGACTTGTTTTTTCTTGTGGCTGTTTGATCAATTCATAGCAAGCATTGACTGAAATAAACAATTTATATATCCAGCACAACATGCAATTCATTGACTTTTGACCCTAACCTTTTAACACTTCCCAAAATAAATCTTTGGTGGACATTGCATCGACGCTGTTCATTTTGAATGAACATTTTTCTTGTCTTTCTTACGCTCAGCTTTGTGACCTGTTGTGGCTGTAGGTTAAAAGAAAAAGAAGATGACGACGACGACGACGACGACGACGACGACGACGACGACGATGATGATGATGATGATGCTACTGCTGCTGATGATGATCAATATAGTCACGATAAAATTGATAATTATGCTCGTAAGGTTGGTCAAGGAAGAGCGAAAAGGGGGAGGGCGTAGCAGTGATGAAGGAGGGAGGTGAAGCGGGGCGATTGTTTCAGTTTTCCCTCTCCTGTTTCCTGATGCCCTTGCCATCCGTTCTGGCTAATATCAGGAAGCAGTTGTGAAAATATCGTAAAAAAATAGCAAAGCAGTGGAAGAAATGAGTATCGTATGAGATGTTGTAAACACTCCAGCGGGATGAATTGACCACTGAGTTCATTAAGGCGCTTTATTTTGTGTTTTACGTCTAAAGTGTGCGTGCGTACACATACACACACATACACACACACACAGAGGCATACAGACACAAACAAATGCATATTTAGTCTTTTAATCACCTGATTACTGCTGCAGACAAAATGCGCCGAAAGGAAAAGCACAAACCCGAAGAAATAAAGCGGACAAAACATTCTCTCATAGTTTTTACATTTAGTCAAGTTTTGACTAAATGTTTTAACGTAGAGGGGGGAATCGAGACGAGGGTCGTGGTGTATGTGTGTGTGTGTGTGTGTGTGTGTGTGTGTGTGTGTGTGTGTGTGTATGTGTGTCTGTCTGTGTGTGTGTGTGTGTAGAGCGATTCAGACCAAACTACTGGACCGATCTTTATGAAATTTGACGTGAGAGTTCCTGGGAATGATATCCCCGGATGTTTTTTTCTTTTTTTCGATAAATATCTTTGATGACGTCATATCCGGCTTTTTGTAAAAGTTGAGGCGGCACTGTCACACCTTCATTTTTCAATCAAATTGATTGAAATTTTGGCCCAGCAATCTTCGACGAAGGCCGGACTTCGGTATTGCATTTCAGCTTGGTGGCTTAAAAATTAATTATTGACTTTGGTCATTGAAAATCTGAAAATTGTAAAAAAAAAAATTTTTTTTTTAAAACGATCCAAATTTACGTTTATCTTATTCTTCATCATTTTCTGATTCCAAAAACATATAAATATGTTATATTTGGATTAAAAACAAGCTCTGAAAATTAAAAATACAAAAATTATTATTAAAATACAATTTCCGAAATTGATTGAAAAACAATTTCATCTTATTCCTTGTGGGTTCCTGATTCCAAAAACATATAGATGTGATATGTTTGGATTAAAAACACGCTCAGAAAGTTAAAAAGAATAGAGAAAGAAAAGCGTGCTATCCTTCTCAGCGCAACTACTACCCCGCTCTTCTTGTCAATTTCACTGCCATTGCATCGAGCGGTGGACTGACGATGCTACGAGTATACGCTCTTGCTGTAAAAATGCAGTGAGTTCAGTTTCATTCTGTTAGTTCGACAGCTTGACTAAATGTTGTAATTTCGCCTTACGCGACTTGTTTACTTTATTTTTATTATCTATTTTTTGTTGTTTTAAAAATATGGGGGAATTTATTCGTTTCACTTCGGCGATGAATATGTGATTTAACACCCCACCCCCACAACAACTCACAAAACGATGTATAAATAAAACAATAACATTTTTTTGTTCTAAAAGCTAACTATCTCTCTGTATCTGTTTCTCTCTGACTGACTGTCTGTCTGTTTCTGTCTCTCTCTGACTATCTCTCTGTATCTGTCTCTCTCTGACTATCTCTCTGTATCTGTCTCTCTCTGACTATCTCTCTGTATCTGTCTCTCTCTGACTATCTCTCTGTATCTGTCTCTCTCTGACTATCTCTCTGTATCTGTCTCTCTCTGACTATCTCTCTGTATCTGTCTCTCTCTGACTATCTCTCTGTATCTGTCTCTCTCTGACTATCTCTCTGTATCTGTCTCTCTCTGACTATCTCTCTGTATCTGTCTCTCTCTGACTATCTCTCTGTATCTGTCTCTCTCTGACTATCTCTCTGTATCTGTCTCTCTCTGACTATCTCTCTGTATCTGTCTCTCTCTGACTATCTCTCTGTGTCTGTCTCTCTCTGACTATCTCTCTGTATCTGTCTCTCTCTGACTATCTCTCTGTATCTGTCTCTCTCTGACTATCTCTCTGTATCTGTCTCTCTCTGACTATCTCTCTGTATCTGTCTCTCTCTGACTATCTCTCTGTATCTGTCTCTCTCTGACTATCTCTCTGTATCTGTCTCTCTCTGACCATCTCTCTGTATCTGTCTCTCTCTTCCATCCCTCGAGATTCAAGGGTTTTTACGTAGTCATGTCTTCGTGACACTCGGCAGTAAAAACAAATTAGCTTTCAAAAGCGACGAGAAAACCAAAACAAAACACTTTTACCTCATTTCCCTATAAAAATGAAGTCGGGCTAAACACAGTGTTATGAAACTTAACAACCACTCCCCTAAAAAGGAATACATATATTGCTTTTCTCTCTGCATCGATTTTTATGTCTGCTTTCATAACTCTCCTATTTTGCCAAGGTAGCTTCCTGCGATTTTTTTTCTCCCTTTTTTAACATACAGGAGACAGCTGATATGAATCAGTGGAACGGTTCTGCTGGCTGCATCTTTTAATACCCCTGAGAGAGACTTTTCGTGGCAATATAACGCATCAGGGACATCACTCTTAATATGGAACGCCGACAGTTATGGAAATGCCATCTATGCAAAAAAAATCGGCCACCTCCTGATCTAGTTTGCTCCATGCAAAATACTCTGTGCGTGTTGAAGAGAGAGAGAGAGAGAGAGAGAGAGAGAGAGAGAGAGAGAGAGAGAGAGAGAGAGAGAGAGAGAGAGAGAGAGAGAGAGAGAGAGAGAGAGAGAGGCACACACACACGAACACAAACACACACACACAAACACACACGCACGCACACACACACACACACACACACACACACACACACACACACACACACAGAGTGGTCGTGCTGGGTGGTTTATTACGTTAAAACCCACACCAACCACAAAGCTAAAAGGATGCACTGGACAAAAACTGCCAATTGCCCAGTTACGGCAACCCTTCAAGCTGAAATTACAAAGCAATAGCTTTATATTTATATTGATACCAAACACTGTCATATACAACCACAAACCGTAGAACGGATAGCTTTATATTGATACGAGACAGTCATACACAACCACACACATAACAACCGGTAAGACCAACCGCTTGACGATTTGTTTGGACACTGCCACTCCCAAAAAAAGAAAGAAGGAAGACGCCAAATGCTTCTGCAATCAAGAACACTGTAGACTGTTGACCCGAGGAAGGGCTGGGAGAGAAGGGATAGATCTACAGCCACCATCAAGTTCAAGTTCAAGTTCAAGTTTATTGGTCCATAACCCATGGGGGCATTTTGAACAATAAATACAATCAATACAATCATGATATATGCTAATATAATAAATAAATAGAAAATAAAAAAATTAAAATTATGAAAAACTGTTACAAATTCTATTAGTAAAGTCCAAAATATTCTTTAGCAATTTCTTTTTCTTAGTAGCAAACAACTTTTTAAATTTAAGTGCATTAGGTTTTTTCCAATAGTAAGGTGGTAACAACTCAGCTCTTTCTTCTTTGAAAAAATCACAGACAAATAAATAATGGAATTCATCACCTATGTCATGCGATACACATTTGGTGCAAGTTCTTTCTGACCTCGGGATGTTAAGATAACGTTCTTTCTGTACAGGTAAATTGTTGTTTAATGTTCTAAACTTCAGAGCCATTCAGCAATCAGCAGCAACAGGACTAAGGGGCACAATCCAAACCCGCATCAACCGTCCATCTCAGCCTGCCATCTTCAATAACTCCCCAGCATCAACCGTCCATCTCAGCCTGCCATCTTCAATAACTCCCCAGCATCAACCGTCCATCTCAGCCTGCCATCTTCAATAACTCCCCAGCATCAACCGTCCATCTCAGCCTGCCATCTTCAATAACTCCCCAGCATCAACCGTCCATCTCAGCCTGCCATCTTCAATAACTCCCCAGCATCAACCGTCCATCTCAGCCTGCCATCTTCAATAACTCCCCAGCATCAACCGTCCATCTCAGCCTGCCATCTTCAATAACTCCCCAGCATCAACCGTCCATCTCAGCCTGCCATCTTCAATAACTCCCCAGCAAAAGCAGCAAAACATCCCGACACTCGGGCAGACATAAAGCAGAAATCACAACGGAGGATAAACGTCGAACTCCCTAGACATCTCTGTCCCCCAACGACCCCTAGCAGTGATGGGTGTGAAACAAAGACAATTGCCTATGACGGTTTAGCTAATCTCCAGAGGCAAGTTTTACATTTTGCAGCTGCCAAAACGCCCGGTTTTTGGCCATCATAGCTGATTCCCAAAGGAAACGTTTTACATTTTGTTGTTTTATCAAAACGCCCCATTTTGGATCCACCGTGGCTGATCCACTAGAATTACACTTTGTATCGCCAAAACGCCTGATTTTGGGCCACCTTCCCCATACATCGACAGGCTAATGGCAAAAATTGTCTGTCCGTTCGCGCTGCCTCCGTTAGGAAGAGGTGTCCGTTGGGAAATCACTTTCAGTACTGTCATTTGGGTTTGCCCTTCTCTTCTAACCCCTATTATTTCCCACTCCCCCCTGTAAGGGGGCCGGGGACCGTGGGTTTGGGCAAGTGTACATCCATCTACGTAAGAAACGGCGATATTTCGGGGCGGGTTGAGATTGTGCGTATAGATGGATGCAGGGTGGATAGATGGATGCAGGGTGGATAGATGGATGCAGGGTGGATAGATGGATGCAGGGTGGATAGATGGATGCAGGGCGGATAGATGGATGCAGGGCGGATAGATGGATGCAGGGTGGATAGATGGATGCAAGGTGGATAGATGGATGCAGGGTGGATAGATGGATGCAGGGTGGATAGATGGATGCAGGGCGGATAGATGGATGCAGGGTGGATAGATGGATGCAGGGTGGATAGATGGATGCAGGGTGGATAGATGGATGCAGGGTGGATAGATGGATGCAGGGCGGATAGATGGATGCAGGGCGGATAGATGGATGCAGGGTGGATAGATGGATGCAGGGTGGATCATCTGGGGTTAATTGTCACGCCAAGAATAGTTATACAAGTATACCTTCACTCTGTGATTTTACTAGCTCTATAAATAAACAAACAAACACATCTTAAGTCATACATACAAAATGTTTTGTATTTTTTCTTCTCAATACTTAAACTTCCATATTTGCATGTTTTCTAGTTAATAAATTCTCTCTCTCTGTCTGTCTGTCTGTCTGTCTGTCTCTCTCTCTCTCTCTGTCTCTCTTCTCTCTCTCTGTCTCTGTCTCTCTCTCTCTCTCTCTCTTTCTCTCTCTATTTGTGTCACGAAAGTGTAAACTTTTTCCCAGACAGAATGCAAATGAAACGGTTACAACAATTTCCTGTCTGATCTGATTACAATTCCGTACTGTCATATTATACATCAAATAAACACTTATCGGCCAAACGAGACTGGAATTACTGTCTGAAATATGTGCATATGTTTCGTTGAAAATCAGCTAAGTAAGTTTAAAATTCCAGAAGCAAACTCCCTGGTAGATAACGTCTGCTGCCGTTGGCTGCGCTGTGGTCTTCCCGACTAAAAACGTGTTTGCAAACCGACTGAAAAGTGCATGTCATAGTTGTGTTGGAAATACAGTTTTATTCTTGTTCCGTTCGTAATTATCTGAGTCTAGAGCGATACCATTTTTTTCAGACATTGAAAATGTAATGCCTATCAAAAAAGAAGAGTAGTAAATTACTTACAAAACAAGAGGCGAAGCCATCAAGGCTCACGTAAGAAATCGACAAACAGTAACACACACACACACACACACACAAACACACACACACACACACACATACACACACACACACACACACACACATACACACACACACACACACACAGAGAAAGAGCATAGGTGAAACTGTGCAAGAAAGCGAGACACTAGATCTAGATCTGTCTGTCTGCATGTAGCCTACTTACAGGGACACGACTGCCAACTAGTCTCGGCCCGCTCAAAATAATAATGACCGAGACTTTCAGTACTTCCTTCGCGTGACGTCTAACCCTCTTACGTCATAATGTGACGTCAATGTAATGTGACGTCTTCAAATGTTAGAGTTTCTACCACAGACATACACACGCACGCACGCACATACGCACATACGCACGCACGCACAGACAGACAAAGTTACGATCGCATAGGCTACACTTACGTGAGCCAAATATATAACGTTCACAAGTACGTCGACTCTTTGGTTTTTAAAGCTGACAGACAAACACTAATGGTAAAACGTTTTGTTTTGTCATAAATTAAACGTTCCATTACCTTACTGTTCTTGTCTTTTGATTTAGAATTTTGGAACATTAGCAGTCTATCTGCTTTGTGATCATGGAACATTAGCAGTCTGTCTGCTTTGTGATCATGGAACATTAGCAGTCTATCTGCTTTGTGATCATGGAACATTAGCAGTCTATCTGCTTGTTGATCATGGAACATTAGCAGTCTATCTGCTTGTTGATCATGGAACATTAGCAGTCTATCTGCTTTGTGATCATGGAACATTAGCAGTCTATCTGCTTTGTGATCATGGAACATTAGCAGTCTATCTGCTTTGTGATCATGGAACATTAGCAGTCTATCTGCTTTGTGATCATGGAACATTAGCAGTCTATCAGCTTTGTGATCATGGAACATTAGCAGTCTATCAGCTTTGTGATCATGGCACATTAGCAGTCTATCTGCTTTGTGATCATGGAACATTAGCAGTCTATCTGCTTTGTGATCATGGAACATTAGCAGTCTATCTGCTTGTTGATCATGGAACATTAGCAGTCTATCTGCTTTGTGATCATGGAACATTAGCAGTCTATCCGCTTTGTGATCATGGAACATTAGCAGTCTATCTGCTTTGTGATCATGGAAAATTGCCTGTTACCGTTTTGTGGGAAATGTCTTGTTAGTATTATTCTGAATGCCTTGTTAGTATTATTCTGGTCGCAACTACTTGCGAAATGGGAAAAGCGCGTCTGAAAAGGTCACGATTTTCGACCGGTTAGGAGAGTAACAGGCACCTACGATTTCTGTTCCACTTTCGTAACTTTTTAAATTGCTTCATTTGGCTTCACTCAGCCAAAGGAAACTTTTCCGGCGACAATAGACTCCGCCGGAATACGTAAAACTCCAAAGCCACGGCCTCCTTTCTCGCTCACACCCCCTCTTTTATTTTAGTCTCACACGTGTGAGACAGATTTAAGTAAAATTACTTTCTGACCTAGGATGCTGGTAAACAATGTTCCCTGGTTTCTGAAACTACAGCGAATGTGTATGACTAGACATGAGTCCAAGGATCCAGTGTTTATGAAGGAAATGGGACTGCTTTTCAACTGTCTTTTAATCTATTACCGCATCTACTGTTAAGTGCATACACTATCGTCCGTGTGAGCTTTTCTCCATCTCTCATGTCCCTTATATACAGACAGAAAACAATACACTCATTCTTTATCTCCATCGTTATGCCACGACTACTCCTCGTCTTGTTGTAAAATGCCACATGATGTGTAAGCTAAGTGCATGTATGCGCTTAACATTATGAATCTTTCTCTGAAATGGACCGATTATACGTTAACATCAAACAAAACTAATCTCTCTCTCTCTCTCTCTCTCTCTCTCTCTCTCTCTCTCTCTCTCTCTCTCTCTCTCTCTCTCTCTCTCTCTCTCTCTCTCTCTCTCTCTCTCTCTCTCTCTCTCTCTCTCGATCACTTTACATGTGTAACCTCAATTAACATGTTGCATGTTTCGCTTTTGATTTGTATGTTGCTTACTTTGTCATTTTGTTGTTTGTGTTTATTTGCTTGTTTGCTTACTTGTCGATTGTTTGCTGGGTCGTTCGTTTAATTTGTTTATTTGTCATGTTGCTTTACTTGTTTATCATTTATTAGACATTTGTATTAGAAGTAAGGACCGGTTGTAAGACTCTCTCTCTCTCTCTCTCTCTCTCTCTCTCTCTCTCTCTCTCTCTCTCTCCTTCAAACGGACCAATTCCAAGTGAAAATTAAGCAAAACTATCGAACTTGTATCACTCCTGGGGCTACATAATTGTATTGACGAGCCCTGGAACACGACAGCTCCATTAAAAAGTCCATTTGAACCCTCTCGCCACTTTAAATGTAATCAGCATTTTTATTCAGATGCCACTCTGTTGAACTTGCGACCGGCAAAACGTGTGACATTTGCTATTATTCAACTGTCGACATAAACGCTGAAGTCAAGCGGACAGGGCTACAATGCGCTCTTCCTCTCAAAGCCCCCGAAATCCGGAAAAGTTTTTATTTTATTTAAAAAAATAATCTTTTTGGTCTCCATGCAAAACGCCAGATCGTTATTTCTAAGAAGAAAAAAATCCTCTAGTGACAGGGAAACAATGTGGAAGTTGTCGTAAAGCCCCCAAAATCGGGAAAATGCTGAAATAGGACTTTTTTCTCCTCATTAAATTCTATTCAAAATGCAAGTCGCTATTTCATAAAGAAAAGAACAAATCCGTGCTAAACAAATCGATAGATAAACTGAAGCAGGATTTTAAATATAATTCCACGCTAAAAGCGAGACTGCTACTTCTAGGAAAAGAATACGAATCTATGTTGAAAAAAGGACATATAAATATTTGTCTTAAAGTTAACGCCAGAGTTAAGCCATGACGAGTTGTTTGAAAACGACCCTTCACATAACGAAGGATTAGACTGAGGGGAACATTCAAAGGATACTTTCCCCAAAACAGAGCTTTGAGATGCGATAAAAATGCAAAGGGTCCTTTCACCAAAACAGGGTTGGGATGCGGATAAAATGTTATACGTTTACCACACAAAAAAGAGACTTCACAACAAACCTTGGCAGAATCACTATCTAACTGCCAAAAACTTTGAAAATGAAGGCTGCCCTTGGACCATTACCACGGACACTGAATACATTCTCACCACCATCCATTCTTTTACACACACACGCTCGCGCACACATACACACACACACACACACACACACACAACTGTCGCAGGCCATCTTCCCGCCTGGACCCAGAGATGAGCTGGGCTCAGCTAATCTCGTGTCAATTCCCTCGAGTCTCGTTGAAGCGCAAGAAAAACATCAGCAAGCGCTGGCCAAGATCAGCCCGATAAAGCGATGCCTCCTATCTCTCTGTTCCCCAAGGAATGAAAGGTGATAAGGTACAAAATCCTTCTGCGTAATGAACTGTCCAGAGCGGCGCTTGTTTACGACAGTTAGTGTTAGCAGGCGACACCGTAATTCTGAGTTGTGTTATAGCTCTGGCAGGGAAAAAGCCATGTGCATGTCAGTTTTACTGCGGGAGGGACAGGCGGGACGCGCATACACGCACGTAACACTCAGGTGCACGTGCACGCACACACACACGCACGCACCCATACACGCACTCTCACGTCCGGGCACACACTCTCAAGTACGGGCACACACATACATACATACATACACACACACACACACACACACACACACACACACACACACACATATATATATACACACACAAGCGCGCACGCACGAACTCTTCGCCCTCTCTAACTAAACGACCAAAAAACATACAGAAATCTTCCAGGATTCTACGTTCGTTTTTCCATGTCTCTTGAACTTCACAGCCAAGTCAATCGATGTGTCGTGTCACAGAATTGCTGAATTCGCGGAATCGGCAACATTTTTGCCCATTTCGCGTAATCGGCAAGACGCTGCCCATTACGTGAAATCGGCAGCGTTATGCCGAAAATGCGGAAAGGCTTCTAAGATTTGCCCATTTCGCAAAAGCGACCGCCAGTCTGTTACTTTTTGTGTCACCAGAACATTGCATTAACATTGCTTTACCTCCCTACTATGTTTTGTATGGTCTATGTTAGTCTGTGTCGAGCATAACTCCGGAAATACACGAAAACTACACTTTCTACAATAACTTGCCATAACTGATCGATTATTGCAATATCTATCCATTTGAGTATCTAGTTGTCTAGTTATCTAGTTTCGCAAAATGGGCAAATTTGATAAGCCTTTCCGCGTTTTCGGCAAAACGCTGCAGATTTCGCGTAATGTGCATCGTTTTGCCGATTTTATTTTCACAACCGAAAGAAAAACAAGAACAACAGACGCTTTGACCTGGACCAAAAGAATTGGAATTGACCTTTTAATTGCTGTTTTGAAGAGTGCAAAACCTCTCTTGATTGTTTCATCTATACGGCATCAGTCAAACTATTCACGATACCAGCTAAAATAAGACAACGGCTACAGGCAACGACAAATTTAGCGTTGAAATCAACACGGATAAGTTTCATTTATCTAACTGTAAACTGATCTGTAACTGAGTTTTAAAACGAAGAAAAACATCGATTCGAGATCACCACTTGTCTACAATCTCACTGTTTATAATCCCTACTTCAGTAATGACAGAATGGGCACATATGTAATAAAAAATACGGGTTGTCTTTAGCAATGCTATACGATTCTCAGCACAAAGGGCAACACTTCTACCACAAGACAATATGAGTATTACTTTTCTAAATATGTCATATACACCAAGTCTTCGAAAATGTTGGGGGGTGGGGGAAGGGGGGGGGGGGGTGGGCTCCAGCCTTTTAAGGTTGCAGACGCCTAAAGAGATTGGCAATATGAGAAAAGGACAGTTCTCCAAGAAATGTTTTTGTTGTTGTGGAAAGATTTCTAAATCTCCCAACAAGTGAAAACAAAACTAGGGCCAAGGGGAAACTGCTCAAACTATTGGATTGCATGTTGCCTTTGAAATCAATGCACCCAAAGAAGAAGTGTCGAGCAACAAAAACAAAGAAAAATAATTGAAACATTGTGACTGCTTCGCGACAAACAAAGATCACGCTCACATCATCTCTAAGCTCAAGAATAACAAACCACGTCTCTGCAAAACACAATGCAAGATTGCAACAACTGTGCCAATTGTAAAGGCCAAAAGGAAAGCATAATAAAAATCAAAAAATCAAATCAAAAACA
>NC_090247.1:2321930-2326930 GCF_037325665.1 Littorina saxatilis | reverse complement strand
AGGAACCGACAAGGAATAAGATGAAAGTGTTTTTAAATTGATTTCGACAATTTAATTTTGATAATAATTTTTATATATTTAATTTTCAGAGCTTGTTTTTAATCCAAATATAACATATTTATATGTTTTTGGAATCAGAAAATGATGGAGAATAAGATGAACGTAAATTTGGATCGTTTTATAAATTTTTTTTTTTTTTACAATTTTCCGATTTTTAATGACCAAAGTCATAAATTAATTTTTAAGCCACCAAGCTGAAATGCAATACCGAAGTCCGGGCTTCGTCGAAGATTACTTGACCAAAATGTCAACCAATTTGGTTGAAAAATGAGGGCGTGACAGTGCCGCCTCAACTTTCACGAAAAGCCGGATATGACGTCATCAAAGACATTTATCCAAAAAATGAAAAAAACGTTCGGGGATATCAATCCCAGGAACTCTCATGTAAAATTTCATAAAGATCGGTCCAGTAGTTTGGTCTGAATCGCTCTACACACACACACAGACAGACAGACAGACAGACACACACACACACATACACCACGACCCTCGTCTCGATTCCCCCCTCTACGTTAAAATATTTAGTCAAAACTTGACTAAATATAAAAACAGATGAGGATAATGAAATAAAATTTTAAAAAATGAACACAAAAAACGAAACAAATACACTGCTCCTCCTTCTCCACGTTAAACACGCACACAGTTTTTGCATTGCGGTTATGTGTATGAAGAAGAAGAAGAAGAAGAAGAAGAAGAAGAAGAAGAAGAAGAAGAAGAACAAACAGAAGAAGAAGAAGAAGAAGAAGAAGAAGAAGAAGAAGAAGAAGAAGAAGAAGAAGAAGAAGAAGAAGAAGAAGAAGAAGAAGAAGAAGAAGAAGAAGATGAAGAAGAAGACGAAGAAGAAAACATTAAAAACGATCAAAAAAACACCACCATATATTGAGGAAAATCAATCTTCGCCATCACCACCCTAGCCAATAACAAGATGGAAAAAAATAGAAAAAAATGAAAGACAGAAAAACAGCTCATAAAAATACAAACATACAATTAACGAGAGAAGCACAAGAAAGGCAAGATGGAAAGAACATGAAACAAAGGCTCCCAAATCAAGGCAAGGATACCTTTTGATCACTCTCCAATTTTTGTCATCACACGAAAACACACACACACACACACACACACACACACACACACACACACACACACACACACGCACATCCAATGAGAAGCAGACAAAGAACAAATCGTCCAAGTAAAATCTCAGAATAGCAAGGCAGGCCCTCTTCCGCAATCGACCTAAACCCACCAACCAGAAAAACACACTAACTCTCACCTTTTCCAGAGGTGCGAATCTTGGGGTCAAAAATGACAAAGTCCGGCCGGAGCTTGCTAGCCCTCTTGCCCTTGAGGAGGGGGACCAATCCGCCCAGGTACTCCAGATACAACGTGTAGTGTCCCCCCGACGTCTCGTCCCCGTGGCGAATCATGGTGCAGAACAGGCGTTCGTTGCCTGGGGGAGGGGTGCTCACGAACCCCCGTAGCTTGAATGGGTCAGGGATGTAGCTCTGTAAGAAATGGAACAAGACAAGATCGTCAGGATGTAAAGGGCAATGCATGTCAAACTGACCTTAGAAGAGAGCCGGAGAGATAGAGGTAGCTTGTTCTCCTCACCTTTACTGTAGGAGAGAAAAGTGCCTGCACACCCTGTGTTAGGCACTGAGGCAGAGGCAGAGGCAGCTGGCCTTCTCATACTTTCATTTCATTTCATTTCATTTCATTACTTTATTGTCCCATCGCTGGGAAATTCGGGTCGCTTCCTCCCAGTGGAAAGCTAGCAGCAACGGAGTCGCGCTACCCAGGTGTCTGCGTGTTTAGGTGTATTCAGCCACCTGCACTTATGGCAGAATGACCAAGGTCTTTTACGTGCCATTGTGATGACACGGGGGTGGGACATGGCTTCCGTCTCTGCGTCTGCACATAAAGTTGACCCGTGTCCGTCCCGGCCCGAATTCGAACCTGCGACCTTCCGATCACAAGTCCAGTGCTCTACCAACTGAGCTACCGGGCCCCCATGGGCAAGACCATAGCAGCAACAACAACCACCAAAGTACTAATACACATAAATGTTTTCCTCACCTTTACTGTAGGAGAGAAGAGCGCCTGCACATCCTGTCTCAGGCGCTGATGCAGAGGCAGCTGGTCTTCTCATACTTGGGCAAGAGCATAACAGCAACAACCACCAGCAAAGTACTAATACTAATAATTGTATATTCTCTCCTCACCTTTACTGTAGGAGAGAAGAGTGCCTGCAAATCCTGTCTTCGACACTGAGTCAGAGGCAGCTGGCCTTCTCATGTTTGACATACTAGGGTATGACTACAACAGCGACAACAACCACCAAACTACTAACACTAACAATTTCGATTTTGTTCTCTCACCTTCACTGTGGGCGAGAAGAGTGCCTGTACACCCTGTCTTAGGCGCTGAGGCAGGGGGAGCTGGTCAGCGTTCTTCTCGTGCCTGACACACTTGTGCACGACACGGTTGCAGAGGAACCTGAGTGGCGCCACCTGCTTGCTGACCCAAGCTACGTAGAGCTGGCAGCCCACCGCCAGGAACAGCCGCTTGTCATTGTGACCCCATGTGAGAGCTGTGAGAGGCTTGCCCTGAAACACACCGGACCCGTCCACACCCATTGAATTCAGTCATTTCACGCGTCCAAGAAAGAGCTTCATCAATTTGGCAAAGTGCACGACATGAAAATAGTGCAAACGTGAATATGCTGAACAGAATGCAGCGAGTTGAGTGTTGGTATGTGTGTAGCTTGAAGGATACTGAGTGTTGGTATGTGTGTAGCTTGAAGGATACTGAGTGTTGGTATGTGTGTAGCTTGAAGGATACTGAGTGTTGGTATGTGTGTAGCTTGAAGGATACTGAGTGTTGGTATGTGTGTAGCTTGAAGGATACTGAGTGATGGTATGTGTGTAGCTTGAAGGATACTGAGTGTTGGTATGTGTGTAGCTTGAAGGATACTGAGTGTTGGTATGTGTGTAGCTTGAAGGATACTGAGTGTTGGTATGTGTGTAGCTTGAAGGATACTGAGTGTTGGTATGTGTGTAGCTTGAAGGATACTGAGTGTTGGTATGTGTGTAGCTTGAAGGATACTCTCATTCCGTGTAAAGCCTGGAAAGCTCTGTGACGGCTGATGTGATTGTTCACATGTTTAAGCTTTATTTCCTTTTGCACGAATTCGAAACCAATACGATCTGATTCAGTAATAAAATCTGACTATTTGTGCGAACAATATATATTCCAAGGACTTTGCACCCAGCAATGCCATTTTCGCCTTATCCTTCTGTCAGGAAAGGGGGAGGGGGAGGGGGACACAGCCTATGTCACATTTAGACAGGGAGGGGGGGGGGGGGGAGGGGGACACAGCCTATGTCACATTTAGACAGGGAGGGGGGGGAGGGGGACACAGCCTATGTCACATTTAGACAGGGAGGGAGGTGGAGGGGGACACAGCCTATGTCACATTTAGACATAATTGTGAAGAAAAATAATCGCTACCTCATCCACATTATTTCGTGTCAGACTTCGGAAGCGAATTTGTGTTGGGTAGGACGTATGAAAACACATTCTAATAAAAGTGTTATAGCAAAATGTTTTCAGAAATCCTCAGCCTCTGAATTGCAAATGGCATGAGAATTTTCAATTGTAAAATTCGGAAAAAAATTTCCTCACCCACTTCGTTTTGCACCCAAAATGTGTCATCCTTTACCCTCTCCTTCTTTCCGACAGAACAGCAGAAGCCAAGGTCAAATAAAAGCTGGGCTCGAAATGGTTGTTTACTGACAAATTCAGCAAAAAGAAAAAAAGAAAAGTGGGGCACACTAAATCCCTGCGAATCACAGTAAACAGCAGAAGGCTCGGGTCACTGACCAGTTAATAGCCCTATTTTTGAGATCAACTTCAGTTCCTTAATCCTGTCCATGTTTGTCCCTACATTTTATTCCTTCTGTTTTCTTTTTTCTATTCCTGCCTGGTTTGACAGCAGTATGGATCGTGTTTCCTGTGACTAAGAAAACATGTCAGTTTAAACGTTCTGTGGATGGACTACCCTTGCTGTCGTCGACCAAGACTGTCTTTCTTACTGCGCCAAGAGAAAACAATACACTTGATTTTTGGAGTCGCACACGCATGCAACTGATCGAGCCATCATTCTCCCATGCACCTGTTAACTGAGGTTACATTTCCTGCAACTGATAAAATGCATTAAATCAAGGTTTTGTGCGGATCTCATGCTGTTAACTCCCCTTGCTGACGCTGAATAAAGCTGAAGTTTTTGTGTGCAAAAAAAATCGACAAATAACCCCGAATTTCCATGAGGAACACCCACATTTACGCACACATTTTCAACCCTCGAGAATTGTTTTCTTCGACAAATAAGCTAAAAAGGTAATGAAATTTCAGCAATTTCTGGAAGTTTCCGGCATTCCTTGGCATTACCTGCCGAAATAACGACGAAGTTTTTAGCGATATTATTTAAGCGTCGGTGTTACGCTGATTGTCTTACAGTCCAACATGTCTACCGATCAAGGGTGGTCGTGTTTCATTGAAAAGTGGTCGCTATGCTCAGGGGAATTATATGGGGGGAAAAAAAACCAAATCTTTATAGAGGGCCCCAAAGGGGGGGTATCATCACGATCACGGGAAGGGAAATTTTAGCTTTCACGATCACAGTTACCTTGATTTTTGTTTTCACGATCACAAACACCTTGACGAATAGAGGATCTTAGAGTGATACAGCTGTGAAAAATGTACGTTGAAAATAAAATGCTTTGCAATAATGCCCATCACGATCACGAAAACAAATGACGATCACGATCACGAGACTTGATTTTTTTGTCATCACGGATCACGGGCAAAGTCCCATCACGATCACAGAAATGGAAATTTCGGCAATCACGGTCACAGAAAGGTCACAAAACGCCAATCAC